>NC_056725.1:975370584-975552901 GCF_019279795.1 Protopterus annectens | reverse complement strand
AAATCTGTGGGGTGACCTGAAGAGGGCTGTGCACAAGAGATGCCCTTGCAATCTGACAGATTTGGAGCGCTTTTGCAAGAAAGGGTGGGCAAATATTGCCAAGTCAAGATGTGTCATGCTGACAGACTCCAACCCAAGAAGACTGAATGTTTTAAGCAAATCAAAAAAGTATTAGTTTAAGGGTGTGCACACTTAAGCAACCAGCTTACTGTACTTTTTTTTTTATACATTTTCCCCTAACAGATTTGTTTTTAAATTGAATTGTACAAGTTATAAGTCACATTAAAGGTGGGAAAAGTTTTGAAATGATTTATTGTGGTCTCATTTTTTTAAATCACAAAAAACTGGCATTTTAATAAGGGAGTGTACCCTTTTTATATCCACTGTATACATATGTGCAGATATGTATATTATGTGCATGTGTGCGCACACAAACTGTAAAGTATCTATTAAATGAATATAGCCGATTACCTGGCATGAGGTTGTAGCCAGTGGGACAGTAAGTTAGGATTCACAATTAACAGTTCTTTTACAGTAAACTCTCAGTTAACCTGAACTCAAACAACCGGACCGGTCAAGCAACCGGCAAGAAAACTTAAGAAATGCAGTACAATTTTCATGTGTTGCATTTTGTCCCCCCCCCCCCCCTCCCAGACAGACACGTACCTTATGATTTTAGAGTTTTAAAAAAGAAGATAGGAATAAATTTCCCCTCTACCCAGCATGAGAACAAGTCAAACCAAACAAATAGTACAGGGTACTGTATTAGTCAGGCCTATTTTTAATAGTAACTCTCAAGCAACCAGAAACTACAGTTATCAGGCATCTACTAATCCCCATGGGCACCGGTCAACTGAGTTTACTGTACATGCTTTATTGTATTACAACAGACTCTCTGACATACTGAAGATGGTTCCCACAACTACCATCTCTTTCTGTTAGGAATGCATGACGCATGACTCCACATATGAATAGTTCAACACTCAGTCTCAAAATACCCAGCTCAAAATTATTAGTGATGTATAAAAGTACAATTATGTAAGAAATTATGCATGAGCAAATCAATAAAATGTCCCAGCTTTACCGTGTCAGTCTGTGGAAATGCCATTCTGTGGGGAGTCTGGCAGCTCTGCTTTTTCATGACTATTAATTTCATAAAAGCCAAAGAGCTGCAACTGTTTGCCAATGAAAGCTCAATCCACAAACTCCAGGCTTACAGTTTTAAAAGGAAATCAATCCATCATGCTCCCATAATTTCTAGGCAGAAACTTCTAAAGGAAACCCAAAATGAGATCCCATTGACTTTAGAAGTTACGTCATGCTAAGCCGTACTGTCATCATAATCAACTCCCTTTTTCCCCATTTTTCTACGAGGTTGGGGTGTTGTGTCAACTGTCACCAGCTTCCTCGATTCAGTGACACTTTCCTACCTTGACAGTCATGCCACATTGTCACACATCTTCCATAATGCAATCCATACAATTCTTGGCTGGGTGAACTTGTTTCCTCTTGCCTTCTTCCTGTCTCTACCAACTCTCATTCAGCACTTCAATCACCTCCTTTTCAGAACATGTGAATGAACCACCTTAAAATGAGTCTTCCTTCCTTCTCTGCAACTGGTAATTAACAGACTTCTGTTCTGATGATCTCACTTCTTTGTCTGCCTCACGTGTGCATCCTATTACAAGTCTCAGACTCTTGATTTTTATCACCTCTAGCTTCCTCAACTGCTCTGCCTTCCATCCCCAGTTTCTATGCCACAAAGAAGCACTGATCACACCACCGTATTGTAAATGTTACTTTTCAGCTTCTTAGCAATCTTCTGTCATAGGTTCATAGGAAATTACTAGATGAATGGCTCAAAAGCCCTTCCAAGCTTAGCCAGTTTTACCAAGATTTTACCAATTTTCTGTCCTTCAGGGAAAGATAAGGGTCAACAAGCGGCATTTTGACTATTTTTAGAGACGGCCTATGTCCATAAGGGACATGGGCACCACTCCAGGAGTTAATTTGTGATTTCCAATCCACTGGTCCAGACTGCACTTGAAGATGGTCAAAGAATGGCTCCGCTTCACATGAAAAGGAATCCCTTCCAGGAGAGAGGCTATCTCTGGGAGACACATCGGTCTCTCCAGCATGACCTATTCATGTCAGAGATCCGGTTTAGATCTTTGGAACAGGTAACCCTTCTGCAGTTAGTTTTGTGGATATGCAACATTTCCAACATGGCTGGGTTAGAAAAGTACAGTTTTGTACCTACCATAAATGTAGATGTCCGATAGGCATGCATCTGCAGTCCTTACAAATGGGTTGTCCTGTCGTTAGGCAGCCCTTCGGTCGTCCGGATTCCAAAGTCTGGGTCTGGCCTTGGCTGATGTCGCACTTCACCCGACGTCATAGCTGCAGTTATTCGGGTATAAAGGTATCAGCCGACGCCATCTTCCTCAGTGTTTCTTGCCCCAGATGCCAGGTGCCCTCTAGGAAGGCTAAATTTGGATAATTGCAAAAGTTTCCAAATAAGAGAGAGCAAATAAAAATAAACATGTATATACATATATACAAACAAATACACCATAATAGATTCCCCCAGCTAGCTAGAAGATGGGTAAATACCCTAGGAGTACCTCAGAGGGAAGGAGGGAGGTAATCCTGACTGCAGATGCATGCCTATCGGACATCTACATTTATGGTAGGTACAAAACTGTACTATGTCCTTCAAGGATGCATCTGCAGTCCTTACAAATGGGTAGAATACCATAGCCAAACTGGGGGAGGAGGAGTAATAAGATTATGGTGTAGTTAAGATCCCTTGCAAAACAGCAGTGGCAAAAGCTGCTCGGGATCTGGAGTATAAGGGTAAATTATAATGCTTGGCAAATGTATGCACGGAGCTCCAAGTAGCAGCCTCTAAAATGTCTTTGGTAGCCACTCCTCGTAAAAAGGCTGTGGTAGTGGCTGTAGCCCTTGTAGAGTGAGGTCTGATGTTTTCTGGAGTTTTCTTTCCATGGTAAGAGTAACAAAATCTAATGCAATTTCCTATCCACTTAGAGACTGTCTGTTTTGAAATTGCTTTTCCTTCCATTCCTGTTGCATATGCTACCAGTAGCTGGTCAGTTTTTCTATTGCTCTTGGTCCTGTCCAGGTAGTAACGTAATTGCCTATGTACATCCAAGGTATGCAACAGTCTTTCTCCCCTGTTCTGTGGGTTGGGGAAGAATGTAGGCAGGTGGAAAGCTTGGTTTAAAGATACCCTGGAGACCACCTTTGGCATAAAAGTAGGATTAGTTCTCATGGACACTCTATCTTTATGGAAGATCAGGAAGGGCTGTACTGCCATTAATGCCTGTAGTTCAGAAACCCTTCTTGCTGAAGTGATTGCAAGCAGGAAAGCAGTTTTCCATGATAAGTACTGTAATTCTGCTGTTGCTGCTGGCTCGAAAGGAGGGAGTGTCAACTTTTCTAGCACAAAGTTCAAGTCCCATGCTGGCAATGGTGGCTTCCTAGGTGGTTTTATATTTTTAATTCCTCTCAGAAACTGCCTGAGCAAAGGATGTGAGAAGACTGGAGGATCCAAGTTGTATTCTGCTGAAATAGCTGATGCATGAATCTTAATGGAAGAATAGGACAGGCCATTGTGGAAGAGCTCTGCCAAGTATTCCAGGATGTTAGCTATGTTTACCAGTGACACATTTTCTCCTTTTGCAGTACTCCAAATGAGATATCTTTTCCATTTTGCTGAATAATTTTTTCTTGTTGAGGGTCTGCGAGCCTCCAAGATAATGTCTTTAACCCTTTGAGATAAATCTGGGTTATTTGGTCTTCCCAGCTGCAGTGTTTTCAGGTTTGGATGCAGGGTTTTGAAGTTGTTCTGTGTTAACAGCAAGGGAACTAGGGGCAGAGGCCATATTTGTTCCCGAGACATACTCCTCAGTAATGGGTACCAATGTTGCCTTGGCCAGTCTGGAGCTATCAGGATGATCCTTGGACGGTCTTCTTTGATCTTCAATAGCACCTTGTGCATCAAAGGAAGAGGTGGGAATGCATATGCTGTCAGGTTTTTCCAACTGAAAGATAGGGAGTCCACTTTCCAAGCAAGTGGGTGGTACGTCCTCGTGCAGAATTTTTTCAGTTGGTGATTGTGTGGGGATGCAAATAAGTCTATTTCTGGTAGTCCCCATTTCCCTGTAATGGTTTTGAAGATGTCCGGATGCAGCACCCATTCGTGGGCATCCGTGGTAGTTCTGCTTAGGATGTCTGCTAGTATATTTTCTTTTCCTGGCACAAACATTGCTTGTAACTGAATGTTGAAGCTCAGGGCCACATTCCAGAGGTCCATTGCCATCCGGCATAGAGGGTATGAATGTGTGCCTCCCTGTTTGTTGATGTACCACATAACTGTGGTGTTGTCCGTCCTTATCAACAGTTGACCCTGTTGAAGAAATGGTCTGAATGTCTGAATTGCCAGTTTTACTGCCAGCATTTCCTTTTGATTTATGTGTAGGTGCAGCTGGTCTTGAGTCCATAAGCCTTGTATGCACTTGTCTAGCATGTGCGCCCCTCAGCCGAGGTCTGAGGCATCCGTTGTGATGGTCTGGCTTGGTTGAGTGCTGTGGAAGGGCAGTCCTTTGTTTGATTGACAGGCCTGAGCCCACCATTGGAATTCTTGCTTCAGGCATGGAATTAGTGGAATTTGGATTTCTAGGCTGTGCTTGTGCTGAGACCATAAATTCCTTAGGTACCACTGTAACTTTCTCATATGTAGTCTGGCATGTGGAATCAATATTATGCAGGATGCCATGTAACCCAGGGCTTGCAGGACTTTTCTTGCTGTTAGCTGGTTCTGCTTTGTTAATGCCATGAAGTAGAGAGGGAGTTGCTCCTGTTTTTCTACTGTTAGGAATGCCATTTGTTTTGATGTGTCCAGCTCTGCACCCAAGAAGGTTATCCTTTGGGATGGTATCAGCCTTGACTTTTTTATACTGACTGTGTATCCCAGGGCTTGCAGTAGATGAATGACCCTTTTCAAGTCTTTTGTTAATTTGTTTTTGTTGTCCGCTTGTAACAGGCAGTCGTCCAGGTAAGGGTAAATTTGAATTTCCTGAAGCCTGCAATGAGCAATTACTGATGCCATGCATTTCGTGAATACTCTGGGCGCAGTAGATAAGCCAAAGGGCAATGCTGAGAATTGATAATGCTCTGATCCTGCAAGAAATCTGAGGTATCTTCTGCAATTTGGTCGTATGGGGACGTGCAGGTATGCCTCCTTGAGATCTAGAGTTACCAGCCAAGACTCCTTGCCCAGCATGGGAAGAAGTTGCTGTAGAGTCAGCATTTTGAATTTTGGAACAATGAGGTATGTGTTTAAAGCGGACAGGTCGAGAATAGGCCTCCATTGGTTTTCTTTTCTTGGTACCAGGAAGAGTCTGGAGTAAAATCCTTGCCCTTGTTCCATAGATGTTACCCTTTCTACAGCTCTCATCCTTAGTAAGTGAGTTATTTGTTCTAGAGCTTCTGTCTTCTGATTTGGAGGTAGGTTTGGCATTCCTCTCTTCCTTGGTAGAGTATGGAAGTGAAACCTGTAACCTTGGTCTATTGTCTGTAAAATCCATTTGTCTCCTGTGATGTAATGCCAGTTTACTGAAAATAAGGCTAGCTTCCCGCCTAAGGGTGCTTCTAGTTGTTCCCTGGTAGGCGGTGCCAGAGCCAAGTCACTGTGATTGTCCTGTGGAAGTGGTGGTGGCTGGATCTGTGGCTGTACCTCGCTGGTTGTTAGCCTGCCACTGACGTCCCCTGTAGGCACCTCTGGATTGGCCCCTGCCTCTTGAGCGCCTATTCCTGCCTCTCTGAGCTCTGGAGGTGTCTGGAAAGGACCAATTCTTGGAAGGCCAGTTCCTGCTAAACCTTGGAGGCTGGACCTGCAAGAAATCCTTGACTGTCTGGACAGATTTTGCTTTCTCTTCCACCTTCTTCAGCACCTGCTGTGCAGGGGAGCCAAACAAATTGAGCTTATCCATGGGAGCATCTAGGAGCTTTGATTTAACATGGTCTGGTAAGGACTGCTCTTAACCATGCATGTCTTCTGATCACTGTACCAGTCATGGCTGATCTAAAGGAAGCCTCCAGTGCATCATAGCCGCATTTTGAGGAATGATTACTGACCTGCTGAATGTTATGTACCATTTCCTGAACAGATTTTTTGTCTAATGGTTCATCCGAGGACAGTTTTTTAGTTAACTGGTCTAACATAAATTCCTGATACTGAATCATGTGGAATTGACAGTTCAAGGCCCTAGCTGAAAGAGTAGCAGAAGTGTAAACTTTTTACCCCATCTCTAAGGCCCTAGATTCCCTTTCAGAGGGAGGGGTTTTGGCAGAGGTAGCTGCTACAGCCTTGGGTCCCTGGGAGATAGTTTCGGGATCTGCAAAAGGAGCCTTATACAAATGATAATGTGTGTCCGGAACCCTGTAGTACCTATCGGGCTTAGCAGGGGCCGGAGTTAGAGAATCAGGAGCAGTACAAGCATCATTAAATGCATCATCCACAACAGTAAGTACTGGAGGAATGGCTATAGGCCTATGCTGTGGCAAATGCAAAAAGGTTCTAAGCCTTTTCCTAGAGTCTGAAAAATCCTGGCCCTGCCATTGAAATTGCTCCCTCATAGCATGCAAGGTTTCCCCAAAGGAAAATTCCTCAGGCGGAGAGGCAGAAGGAATGGACTCTTCTGCATCAGAGTCCTCATAAGGAGAAAAAGGGCCCTCTGGAGGATTTGAATTATCTGATTCATCAGAGGAGTCATCTGAAGAAACTGGCTCAGGGGGCTCTACTCTAGGCCTCTTCTCTGGAGGTGGGTGAAAGGCCCTGTCTGGGTGAGGTTGGGATCCCCGGATCAAAGAAATGAGATCCTCTGCTAGACTAAGCATTTGTGAACTAGAGCTAGGCCTGTGAGAGGGGGTCTTAGCAGGCACAGTTTTGGTAGATTTTGCTGCTTTAGCCCTAGCAAAGGCCTTAATCGACATGGATGCAGGTGGCCTAGCAGCTCCACGTGCAGGGGTAGAAATATCCAACGGGATAGCATCAGATAAATCCTGTGAACCTGCAAGAGCGGGTGGGATTTCAGTAGCAGATTCAACCATGCTGGATGAGGCCTCGGTAGGAGGTACGCTTTCGGCCGAAGGAAGAACCGTGGACTCGGTTTCAGCTGAAACCGAGACACTCGCAGTTGGCTTAACCGCGGTTTCGGCCGAAACCACGGACCGCGAGTGTCAGTCCTTTTCCTTGCACTTTTTAGATATTTGCGTAGTCGGAGTATCCGACGGCATAATGTAAGCAAAAGTGGAGCCGAAAAACTCCTCAGCAAATTCCGACCGACGTCTAAGCGTCCGCCGGTTGAAAGAAGCACAGGCTAGACAAGCTGCTACGTCGTGGTCTGGGCCTAAACAAGGTAAGCAGTAAGAGTGGAAATCTTTATGAGGTATTTGTTTCCCACAAGTTAAACAGTTATTCACTTTTTCTGACATCGGCTGAGGCAAGAAAGAGTCCCCAACGGGGTACTTAGCTTTTTAGAAGTCTTCGGTAGTAGTAATCTCTGGTTCTGACCGACCGGCACTTGCGAACAGCTTCTGCTTCGGGCGCCACGCGGCAAGAAAGACTGAGGAAGATGGTGTCGGCTGATACCTTTATACCCGAATAACTGCAGCTATGACGTCGGGTGAAGTGCGACATCAGCCGAGGCCAGACCCAGATTTTGGAATCCGGCCGACCGAAGGGCTGCCTGACGACAGGACAACCCATTTGTAAGGACTGCAGATGCATCCTTGAAGGACATCTGTGTTGCAGGTCAGGCATAGATCACCCCTCAGTAACTGGTAGGAAACTGAACACAGTGATAGGGCTTTTAATTGGTCTTCATACGATAAGTTAGTTATACCCTGTATATTTCTGATGAGAAATCTCTGAGGACGCACCAATTGTTGCAGGTGCCTGGAGAGGTACATACCAAAGGGTGTATAGTATGTGGTTACTGTTCTGATGAGGGCTGAGTGCAGTGGTATTATGACATCCCTAGATCTGGATGCCATGCCCTTACTTAAAAGCTGTGCCACACAGGGTTTCTTCACCATCGTGGACACATGGTGGTCAAAGTTCAGAGTACCCAAATCTCTAAGCACTGTGTCCACTCTTAAGGAAGTGCCATGAATGCTGTAATTTGCAGGGGAATTTTAGGGTATTTTTATGCACATCTTCGCATTTAGTTTGAGGCCATTGCTCTAACATCAATCAGTGTCAAACCTTTCTGCAGTATATCAACATTGTTTGGGGAATCAATGATTCAGCATACTTGGTCAGCCAAAGGCAATCTTCATCTGCCCTGACATAAGAAGTAGATCCCAAACACGAGTGGGTCCAGCACTTAGTCCTGTGGTACTCCACTGGTGAATGGCCTCTTGCTGGACATGGATTGTCCCACTCTAACAACATGTATTCTATCTGTGAGTCACTTGGCTATCCATCTGGTGATGATACACTATGCGCAATACTTTGTGCTAGTTAGCTGCAGCTAGTCTCAGTCTAGCTTTGGCCTCCTCATTTAGACAGTCCTTCTTCACAACCACCCCTGCCAGACACTTCAAACTATTAACTTGTTTTATTTTCCCTTCTATCTCAGTTTTCACCTTCTTCTGATTTCTTCCATTTGCTACCATAGCAAAGGTCTTGATTGTACTCTGTTTCATCCCATCAGCCTTCAGTTGTCCATTCCAGTTGCTTAACATTTTCTGAAGTTTGAGTCAGCTTGTAGTATGATATGGTCTGGACACAAGCAGCTTTATCATCTGTCCCCACTGACTCATTTGCCAATGTATATCATCACCAGTATGAACACGTGATCACAGCTGAACACTGATGCACACCCAGTCCCACAGAGAATCCCACTGAGAGTCCTAACACTGCTTTTGTGTGTCACAGAGTCCTTGCACAAAGCCTGCACCAATTCTCCAAATGTTTCCAAAACTTTGGGCCATCAGAGGACTTCCCAAATCAGATTTCTAGGAACCTTGTTATATGCTTTCTCCAAGTTTAAGAACACCCAAATGGGCTCTCTCCTCATTTCCAGCTTCTTTTTCACTATCTGAATAACTACAAACATTGGGTAAGTCATGCTACATCTTGATCTGAATGCAAACTACTCATCTTTACTTTAATTTCAATTGATCTGCATATCATTTATCAATCACCCTCACCAGCACTTTCATGTAGTGTACAAGGAGTTTGATATCTCTGTACTGCATACAGTTGTGAATGTCTACTACAGTGCTACCAGAAAGTTTCTTTTGGGATATGCCATTCTTTTCACAGCTTCTGTGGGTTTTTCTTTGTTCAAAAGCTGCTGGAATCACTCCATCCATCTGTCATGGATGTCCTCTGGACTGATGATTAGATTGTTGCTGTCATCCCTTATGAATGCGATCAGACAACTATCGTCATTATCTTTCAGTCCTTGACTTGTAGCCTGGTAAAACTTATTTGTGCCAGCTGCAAAATCAATTCCAAAATGATGGCAGGGGTTGCTTTTATGTCTTGCTCTTTGCCACTGTGACTGCTCTCTTAGCTTCTTCGTTAATGGTATTCCTTACTATCTTTTCTCTCGCGCTCTTTTCTTCCTGCATGCACTCTATTTTTGTTACCTTCCTGGACTTGCTACCACCTTTCCAAATAAGCTGCTCCGTCTAAGAAAAAGCAAAATACTGTCATGAAGATTAATGCAAGTTTCCATTAAAATAGTCAGTATGAATGAATTCCAAGAGGTACAGATTAAGACAAGGAGCAAAAGTATACAGCTATCACACACAGTCTCCTTGCTGTTTGGGCCAATTGCAAGCAAAAGGCTAATCCATCATATTGCTGTGACCGACTGCATAAGAGAATGCTATGCAAGTTTTAACTAAACTCTGCAATGTTATACATTTTTCATGCTAAAGAACCTTTGAGTAAAAGCTAATCTGGCATTCTGCTAGGATTGCCAAATACAGCTCTATCAGCTTTTTACTGGATTCCGTCTTCAACAAAGCACAAAGATGTAGTCATGAAAGTGAACAAATTGGGGGCTGGAAAAGGAGGGAATCCTGTGTGAAGTCAAGGACAGTTTAATCACCTAACATTACTGTGTGTACCCTCAAGAAAATACATTAATATTTCTTTGCTTATGTATTAATGGCATCTACTTGGAAAGAATGCCAAGCTGTTCAACCAAAATTAGATGGAGGCTCCAAGCAGCACCCCTTGAACATCTAATTAATTAAAAGAAGCTCTACCCTTGGAACCAGATCTTGTAATGCCATTGCCACAGCATCCCTGGTTTGTAAGCAGCAACAGAAGGCATTCCCCTGAAAAAAACAGCATTAACAGTCAACTACTCTTGCAGAAAAAGGCCTGAAGGCTCATCTGGAAAAATTTAGCCACAGTGGCAATAAATTCTTATACAACTGAAAACTCAGCTAAAAACAGTCTGTTTTCCACACTGCAGCAATCAATCCACTAGCAACAATGCAAAACGGTCATCCATATTCACAGGATGGTCTTCCACCTAAGCTAATACAGATAGTAGCTTCTTATATGAAGAAGTCTTGATCCTGTACCTGGTTTATTAGCTATAATGTATAACACATTAAGTGCCACACCACCACTACGAATTTGGCGAAAAATTACCTTTGTTAAACACCTTTTTGATGTAATAAAGGTGCTTAAAGTTTTGCAGTGCATGAAGCATCATGGCTACACTAAAGTTTAAACAATATGATGGCTAGGCAATACCACCCGACATTAACAATGCTCAGTGATTAAGCTCCCCCTAAGTGCTGTTAAAAGTCGGGTCTACACTAAAAGCAGACAGCAGTGACCAGAAAAAGTACATTTTTTTACCTACCATAAATGTAGATGTTCGAGTGTAGACACTGCTGCAGTCATTACACTTGGGTTATCCTGCCGTCAGGCGGTTCCCCAGTCGGCCTGAGTTCCAAAGTCTTGGTCCTGACATCAGTGCGCCAGGGGGATATAAGATGCAGCCAACGTCATTTTCTTCAGTTTTTCTTGCCCCAGATGTCAGGTGCCCCCAAATAGGTAGGCCTTCCAAATTGCTAGTAAAATATATAATAGAAAAGCAAACAACCATTTTTCATTACCAGCAAATACTCCCTTTAGGAAATAAGGGTAGAAGACCTAGGTACATACCAGAAAGTAAGAGGGGAAGGAGGGAGGGTAACCTGGACTGCAGCATTGTCTACACTCGAGCATCTACATTTATGGTAGGTACAAAACTGTACTATGTTCGTGTGACACTGCTGCAGTCATTACACTTGGGTGGAATCCCAAAGCTCAGGTAGGGAGGATGGATCTATAGGGCATTAGGGGTGGCTATAAGGCCCTGCAGCACAGCAGTGGAAAGCCAGCTCTGGATTTGGAATATAAAGGCAAATGGTAATGTTTGGTGAAGGTATGTACAGAACTCCATGTTGCTGCTTCTAAAATATCCTTGGTAGGCACTCCCCTGAGGTAGGCAGTTGAAGTGGCTGTTGCCCTGGTGGAGTGAGATCTAATGCTGCTAGGTACAGGTTTCCCATGGTGTGTATAGCAAAACTGTATACAGTGAGCTATCCACTTTGAAATAGTCTGTTTTGAAATGGCTTTTCCCTGTGCTCCTGCAGCGTATGCTACCAATAATTGCTCAGATTTTCTGAAAGCTTTGGTTTTGTCTAAGTAGAAGCCTAACTGTCTGTGAATGTCCAAGGAATGTAGTAGTCTCTCCCCTTTGTTCTGTGGTTTTGGATAAAAGGTTGGCAAGTGAATAGTTTGGTTTAGAGCCACACTTGATACTACCTTTGGCATAAACATAGGGTTAGTTCTTAAGGACACCCTGTCCTGGTGGAAGATGAGGAAAGGTTCCACTGCCATTAGTGCCTGTAATTCTGAAACTCTTCTTGCGGATGTTTTTGCCAGTAGCAGAGCAGTCTTCCAAGAGATGTATTTTAATTATGCTGTGTTGGCTGGCTCAAAAGGAGGTAAAGTTAATTTTTCTAAAACAAAGCTGAGGTCCCAAGTTGGTGTAGGTGCTCTACGGGGCGGTCTCATGTTTTTAGACCCTCTGAGGTACTGTTTGAGCAAAGGATTTGAAAAAATTGGTGAATCCATGTTGTTGTGTCTCAGCTTTTCCCGGTTAGGGGTCACCACAGCGGAACTCCAGTCCGCTAATGATTGGTAGTTGATTTTTACGTGCAGAGTTACCAGCCCTGACGCACAACCTTCAACGAAGGTACGCCCATTCACATGTCTCCACACAGAAGACGCTCTAGCTGAGAATTGAACCGGACAGTATCTTACTGTGAGGCGACAACGCTACCGCAGCAATGGCTGAGGCATGAATCTTGATAGATGAGAAGGAGAGGCCCTTGTCCAGCATCTCAGTTAAGTATTGAAGTATCTGAGGGATGTTTGGGACAAGAAGGTCAAGGCTGTGCGCTTGGTTCCAGGCCCAGAATCTCTTCCATTTATCCGAGTAGGCTTTCCTGGTGCTAGGCCTTCTGGCCTCCAGAATGACATACATAACAGCTTTGGAGAGAGGCAATGCTTGCTTGGTTAAGGAATTTTCCATGCAGCTAGATTTAAGGTCTTTAGCTGGCTGTAAAGCATCTGATTGTTGTGTTGTGTCAACAGCTGTGGGATTTGAGGCAAAATCCAGGGTGGTTCTTGTGCTAAGTTCTTTAAGATTGGGTACCAGTGTTGGCGTGGCCAGTCTGGTGCAATCAGGATCATCTTTGGCCCTTCCTGCCTGGCTTTTATGAGTACCTTTGGAAGGAGAGGTAAAGGAGGGAAAGCGTATAAGAGAGGGCATGCTTGTGGATGGTAGCTCCTTGTGCAGAATTTCTGTATTTGGCAGTTCATTGGGGATGCAAACAGATCTATGTCTGGTTTCCCCCATTTTTGTGCTATCATTCTGAATATTTGTAGACTCAATTGCCATTCGTGAGGATCCATGATGTTTCTGCTTAGGTCGTCTGCCAGTGTGTTTTTCTCTCCTGGCAGGAACTGTGCCTGCAGATGAACTTGGTAGTTTAAAGCTGTGTTCCACAAGGTCATGGCTTGTCTGCAAAGGGGGTAGGAGTGTGCGTCCCCTTGCTTGTTTATGTACCACATAAATGTGGTGTTGTCTGTCTTTAGCAGTAATTGTCCTGGGTGTAGCAGGTCTTTGAAAGATATAATTGCATTTTGTACAGCTAGCATCTCTTTTTGATTGATGTGGAGATGTCTTTGTTCTGCGGGCCACTCGCCCTGAATACATTTTCCTGCCATGTGTGCTCGCCAGGCGTAATCCGATGCATCTGTTGTCAGTGTCTGCCTGGCTATGGTTGAGTAAAAGGCCGTCCCTTGTTGAGGTGACAAGCTTAAGCCCACCACTGAAACTCCTGTTGAAGGCAAGGAATAAGTGGTATAACTGTTTCCAAATTTTGACGATGTTGAAACTATACACTCTTTAGGTACCATTGTAGTTTCCTCATATGCAGTCTGGCATATGGAATTAGTAGTATGCAAGATGCCATGTAGCCCAAGGCCTGCACAATTTTTCTTGCAGGGAGTTGGGTCTTTGTTGCCATTAAATGAAAATATTGAGTCAGTTGTCCTTGCTTGTTTGGTGTGAGATAAGCCATCTGGGCCATTGTGTTTAAGCTGGCACCCAGGAATATTATCTGTTGTGAGGGCACTAGTTTTGATTTCTTTTCGTTTACTGTACCCCAAGCAACTTAACTTTTTTACATATGACAGATGCTTTAGAAGAATGTCCTTGCTCTATGCTTGGATTAGGCAGTCGTCCAGGTATGGGTAAATGTGAATTCCTTTTTGCCTGCAAAATGCAATAAAGTACAGTTTTGTACCTACCATAAATGTAGATGTTCGAAGATCCACATTGCTGCAGTCCTTACATATGGGTAGTCCGCTGTCCTCGGTCGGCCCGAATACCAAAGTATTAGGCTGACGTCGGTCAAGGCGCTTAAAACTGACATCAGGACGTCAGGGTACAAAAGCGCATGACCGACGTCATTTCCTCAGTCTTTTCTTGCCCCAGATGTCAGAAGGTCCTAACAAGACAGGCCAAAGCCAAAAACCAGCAAAACCCAACCAACCACCCGTGCACTAACCATATTTACAATATGTACAACACAAACCACACCACCACCTTCAACAACAGAGGGGAAGGAGGGAGGGTAAATTGGACTGCAGCAATGTGGATCTTCGAACATCTACATTTATGGTAGGTACAAAACTGTACTATGTTCTTCATCTCACATTGCTGCAGTCCTTACATATGGGTAGAATCCCAAAGCAGAGGTAAGGGAGGATGGCAAAACTATAAAGCATTAGGAGCTGCCAACATGCCTTGTAAAATTGCAGTTGCAAATCCAGCCCTAGATTTAGAGTAAAGTGGAAGGTGGTAATGCTTAGAGAAAGTATGCACTGAACTCCAAGTAGCTGCTTCCAAAATATCTTTAGTAGCCACCCCTTAAAAAGCTGTAGAAGTGGCAGTAGCCCTAGTGGAATGAGGCCTAATCCCAGCTGGAATCTCCTTACCATGATGGGAATAACAGAAAGCAATACAAAACCAATCCACTTAGAAATAGTTTGTTTTGAAACAGGTTTGCCCTGAGAACCCAAAGCAAAAGAAACAAACAACTGCTGAGACTGCCTGAACCCTTTAGTTCTGCTCAAATAATATCGCAACTGTCTGTGAATATCCAAAGTGTGCAAAATCTTTTCCCTTTATTTTGGGGGTTTGCATAAAAGTAGGCAAATGAATAGCTTGGTTTAAAGCCACACTAGAAACCACTTTAGGCATAAAAGAAGGGTTAGTGCAAAGACACCCTATCCTTGTGGAAAATTAAGAAAGGCTCAACTGCCATAAGGGCCTGTAATTCAGAAACCCTTCTAGCAGAGGTAATGGCCAACTAAAAAGCAGTCTTCCAAGATAAATATTTCAACTCTGCCGATGCTGCAGGCTCAAAAGGTTGTAGAGTGAGTTTCTCCAACACAAAATTGAGATCCCAAGCAGGAGTGGGAGCTCTACGTGGGGGTCTTATATTCTTTGCCCCTCTAAGGAATTGCTTAAACAAAGGCTGAGAAAATAATGGTGGGTCACAGTCATAGTGAGCAGAGATTGCTGCAGCATGAACCTTTATAGAGGAGAAGGACAAACCTTTGTCCAATAACTCAGTAAGGTATTGAAGCGCCACACTTAAATTAGGTTTAGAAACATCAAAGTCCTTTGCTGTACTCCAAAATAAAAATATCCTCCATTTATCTGCGTAAACTTTCCTTGTACTAGGCCTTCTGGCCTCCAAAATAACATTCAAAACTTGTTGTGGAAGCTGAGACCCTCCAGGGTTTAAACCAGAATATGCCAGGCTGTCAGATGTAGAGAATGAAGTTTGACATTGAGTAAATGACCGTTCTCCTGAGACAGCAGGTGAGGAATCGAAGGCAAAGGCCATGGAGGCTCCTGTACCAGACTTCTCAGTAATGGGTACCAGTGCTGTCGAGGCCAATCTGGAGCTATTAAAATCATGTTTGGCTTGTCCTGTCTGACCTTCAGCAGTACCTTTGGGAGGAGAGGCAGAGGTGGAAAGGCATACACGTGAAGATTGCTCCAATTGAATGAGAGAGCATCCACTTTCCAAGCTGAGGGATGAAACCTTTTGTGCAAAACTTTGGCAGCTGGTAATTTAGTGGAGAAGCGAGCAGAGCTATGTCTGGAGTCTCCCATAACACTGATAACCTCTGGAATACATGAGGATCCAACTTCCACTCGTGGGGATCCATAATTTGTCTGCTCAACACATCTGCTAAGGAGTTCTGTGCTCCTGGCAGAAACCTTGCCTGAAGATTTAGCTGTAAACTGAGAGCAGTCTCCCACAAAATCATTGCTTGTCTGCATAGAGGATAAGAATGTTCCCCTTGCTTGTTGATGTACCACATGACAGTTGTGTTGTCTGTTTGAATCAACACCTGCCCTGGAAGAAGTAAATCCTTGAAAGCTATCAATGCAAATTGGACTGCTAACATCTCCTTCAAGTTGATATGTAGATGTTGAAGTCTGGCAGGCCACGTGTCTTGTATCCATTTTCCATTTAGATGAGCTCCCAAGCTTTGTCTGAGGCATCTGTCGTTAAAATCTGACTCGCCTCTGGCGGGTCACAAAGAGTCCCTTGTTTAGGTGACATTCCCGAGCCCACCACAAAAATTCCTTTTGAATGCAAGGTATTATTTGAATGACAGTGTCCAAATCTTGGCAGTGCTGTGTCCATACATTATTGAGATACCATTGTAGCTTCCTCATATGCAGTTTGGCATTGGGAAGTACCAGAATACAAGATGCCATGAACCCCAAGGCTTGAAGGACTGTCCTTGCAGTCAGCCTGGACTGATGAGACAACTGGTGGAAGTAAAGAGAAAGATTCTTTTGTTTGTCCGGGGTCAAAAAGGCCATCTGGGATGCTGTATTCAGTCTCACACCCAGAAAGCACATGTCCTGAGAGGGTACTAGACTGGACTTTATTTCGTTCGCAGAATACCCCAGGCATCTTAACACTGCCATCACATACTGTAAATGATGAAGAAGTTCGTCCTTTTCTTGGGCCAGTATCAGGCAATCGTCCAAATAAGGATAGATCTGTATTCCTCTTAGCCTGAAGAAAGCTACCACTGGAGCCAGAACCTTCGTGAACACTCTGGGCGCAGTAGATAAGCCAAAGGACAATGCAGAGAACTGATAATGTGAAGTCCCAGCCCGAAAACGCAGATACTTCCTGCAAGTGGGCCTGACAGGAACATGAAGGTAAGCCTCTTTGAGATCCAGAGTCACCATCCAGTGATCTTTGCCCAGCAGAGGTAAAAGCTGTTGTAACGTTAACATTTTGAACTTGGGAATGTCCAGATATGTGTTGAGGATGGATAAATCCAAAATTGGTCTCCACGTGTTTCCTTTCTTTGGTACTAGAAACAGGCGAGAATAAAATCCTAGGCCCACTTCTGGCAGAGGAACCGTTTGTATGGCCCCTATTTGAAGTAGTAAAGAAATTTGTTTATGAGCCTCTAGTCTTTGCTGAGGAGGAACGTCCGCATGCCTTTGAAAGGAGGCAAGGTATGGAAATAAAACTTGTAACCCTGGTGTATGATATCCAATACCCATTTGTCTTGGGTAATCAACATCCAATTTTCCTTGAAGAGTGCTAACCTTCCTCCCAAAGGTGCTGCCAGGCAAGAAGGATCTGGCAGCTGAAAAAGTAGGTCATTGGGCCTGTTTACGAAAGGACTGGCCCCTGCCCTCACCAAGATTGTGCAGGTGAACTCCCTGTTCTAGGCCTGAAAGAACTCGGAGCTCTGCCCCTACCACGCCTAGATCTACCCCTAGACTGAGAATCATAAGAAGGATACGCCCACCCCTTAGCAGGCCAATTCCTACTAAACTTCGGAGGCTGAACTTGCAAAAAATCCTTAACAGCCTGCATAGACTTAGCCTTGTCTTCCATTTTCTTCAAGACTGATTCCACAGGTGAACCAAACAACACATCAGACTGCAAAGGAGCATCCAAAATCCTTGTCTTAACATGGTCAGATAAATTCTGATCCTTTAACCAGGCGTGCCTGCGAAGAACTGAGCCAGTGGCAGCCACCCTAGACGAGGCCTGCACAGCATCAAAACCACACTGTAATGAATGCTTACCCACTTGTTCAGAGACATGCACCAAATCTTGCAACTCTTTACACTCAATGCCTTCTGCCAGAGCATCCACCTTAGACTTCAATTGAGAAAGAAGAAAGTTTTGATATTTCAACATATGAAACTGGCAATTCAAAGCCCTCATAGCTAAGGTAGAAGATGTATAGACCTTCTTTCCCCATCTATCCAAAGCTCTGGCTTCTTTATCTAGAGGAACCGGATTTTTACAACAGAGGCCTTGACACCCTTAGGTCCCTGACTAATAGTTTCTGGGTCCCCTAGGACTCTTATAAAGATATTTATGAGCCTCAGGCACCCTGTAATACCTATCCGGTTTAACAGGAGCAGGAGGCAGAGAATCAGGATTAAGTGAAGCCTCTGCAAACACATCTTCCACAACATCCAGAACAGGGGTATAGCCAAGGGCCTATGCTGGGGTAACAGCAAAACTCCTAAGCCTTTTCCTAGAATCAGAGAAGTCCTGACCTTCCCACTTAAAATGTTCCCTCATAGAATGAAGTGTCTCTGAAAAAGAAAAATCCTCTGGAGGAGAAGCAGAAGGAGTGGAATCATCTGCATCAGAATCAGAATAAGGAGAATACTCCTGCAAGTCTTCAGCTGAAGACTCTGAAATATCCGAAGCCTGCTCAAAACTTCCCAACTCTGGCTCCACCCTAGGCCTCTTATCAGGAGGGGGCATAGAACCTCTAATCAGAGTAATTAAATCTTCTGCCATTTTAAGCATGTGCTTCTTAGGCACAGACCCTGCTGAACTAGGAGTGACACCAACAGAAGCTGAAACTGGCCTGCCTCTGGGAGAAGCCTTAGAAGGAGAAGGCCTAACCACCCTAGGAAGGGAGGGGAGTACAGTAACTTGGGAAGCCCCTTCAGCCTGACCTGCCTCCTGAGAGACCACCTCCTGAAAAATCAAAGTCTCCCCCTGAGACTCCAGAGAAGTCTCCGTCGGAACCACCGGTTCCACTGAAGCCTCTAAAGAACCGGCGTCCGGAACGGACGACTCATCTTGTCTGTGTTTAACTGTTTTGTCTTTGCGCTTCTTCGCAGAAGCGGGCGCCGGAGAATCCGACGGCATATTATAATTGCACCGCTTCCCAAAGACCAGCCTAGCACAATCCAACCTTCGCTTAATAGTGCGTTTATTGAACCTAGCACAAAAGCGACACCCAACAACGTCGTGCTCAGGCCCCAAACAAGGAATACACAAAGAATGATAATCCCTATGCGGTATCTGTTTCCCACAAGAAATACAGTTATTCACTTTTTCTGACATCCGGTAAAACACTGAGGCAAGAAAAAAACAAAATAATCCCCAACGGGGTACTTAGCCAACTTGGATTCGGTCTGAAACTCCGAATTCGAAAAATTTCAGAACGCCGAACGGCACTTGCAACGCTGCTTCTGCATCGGACCATGCGGCAAAAAAGACTGGGGAAATGACGTTGGTCATGCGCTTTTGTACCCTGACGTCCTGATGTCAGTTTTAAGCGCCTTGACCGACGTCAGCCTAATACTTTGGTATTCGGGCCGACCGAGGACAGCGGATTACCCATATGTAAGGACTGCAGCAATGTGAGATGAAGAACATCTGGTGCCAGGCACTTTGTTAAGACCCTGGGTGCAGTAGATACGCCAAAGGGCAGTGCAGAGAATTGATAGTGCATTGAACCTGCTAGAAATCTGAGGTATCTTCTGCAGTTTTGTCTGATAGGGACATGCAGGTATGCCTCTTTGAGGTCCAAAGTCATGAGCCAAGCTTTCTTGCCCAGCATGGGAAGAAGCTGCTGTAGTGTCAACATTTTGAATTTCGGAACATCCAGGTAAGTGTTCAGAGAAGAAAGGTCCAGAATGGGTCTCCAGGCTTTGTTCTTCCTGGGAACAAGAAAGAGTTTTGAGTAAAATCCTTGTCCTTGCTCTTGTGGTGGTACCTTTTGAATAGCTCTCATGTCCATGAGTGCTGTAATTTGTTTTTGAGCCTCTGCCCATTAATTTGGTGGCAGATTTGGCATTCCTTTTAACCTTGGAAGAGTGTGGAAGTGGAACCTGTAACCTTGAGATATGATGTTGAGAACCCATTTGTCTTTGGTGATGCAATGCCAATTGTGATAGAAAACAGCCAGTTTTCCTCCTAAGGAGGCTGCCAAGAGAGAGCTGTTTAGCAGCTGTAGTGGGAAGTCATTGAGACTTTTTTTTATAAGGTTGAGGCCTGTCTTCCCCTTCTTTCTGGCCTGGTGTACCCCATTGTCGAAGTCTGTAAGGGCCTTGTGTCTGCCCTCTACCTCTTGGACATCTATATCTGTCCCTTTGAGGTCGGTCTGTGACTGGAAAGGACCAATTTTTTGTTGGCCAATTTCAGCTAAAGTGAGGAGGATGAACCTGTAAGAAATCTTTGACCGTTTGCATAGATTTTGCCTTATCCTCCATCTTTTTTTAATACCTCCTCTGCCTTAACTCCAAACAACATATCCCGCTGCAAAGGTGCATCCAGTAATTTGGCTTTAACATGATCTGGTAGCGTATGTTCTTTTAACCAAGCATGCCTTCTAATGACAGAGCCTGTAACTGGGGCTGGTGGTAAGGAGTCGGGGTTTAAGTTGGATTAAGTATATACATCATCCACAATATCTAACACTGGCGGAATAGCAAGGGGTCTGTGTTGAGGCAATAAGAGGAAGTCTCTGAGCCTTTTCTTGGATTCTGAATAATCCTGGCCTTCCTAGTGGAAATGCTCCCTCATGGTATGTAAGGTCTCCCCAAAGGAGTAGTCCTCGGGTGGAGAGGCTGATGGAATTGATTCCTCTGCATCCGAATCCTCAAAAGGGGGTAAGGAATACCCTAGGTCTGAGGATGAGTCAGAGGAAATGGACACCTGGTCTGAAGATTCATAGTCTGCATCTTGTCTGGGCCTTTTATCTGGGGGGGGAGGGGGGGGGTTGGGACCCTCTGATCAGGGTGATTAGGTCTTCGGCCATTTTTAGCATTTGTTTCTTAGGCATGGAAGCCTGCCCTGGAGATTGCTGTGTCTGCTTCTTTGCTTTTAAGGGAGGCTTAGACTTAACAGAGGGTTTAATGGTTAACTGGGTAGGTCTGAAAACACACTCTGAAGCTGTGGATTGTTCCGCTCCTTCGGTTCCCTCTGTAGGATTAAGTTAGGTAATCTGAATAGAACAGCATCCGAAGGCCCAGCCATCTCCACGTGGGAGTCGGAGGCGGTCTGTGATTCTATAGAAGCGGTCATCAGGGGCTACATAGGCGCCTCGCTGAAAACCAGAGAACCGGTGACCGGCCTAGAAGAGGCCTTGTAGTCAGTTTTGGGCCTCGGATGCCTGTCCTTGTCCTTTTTGTGAATTTCGGTCAGCATGGTGTAATTAAATTTTCTGCCAAAATAATGTCGGGAAAAATCAAACAGACATTTAATAGTGCGCTTGTTAAACCTAGCACAAAACCAACAACCAGTGACGTTGTGGTCTGGGCCTAGGCATGGGATACAGTAGGAGTGGAAATCCTTATGAGGTATTTGCTTCCTGCAAGAAATACAATTATTAACTTTTACTGACATTGGTCTGAGGCAAGAAAAAGTTTCCCCAACGGGGTACTTAGCTTTTTAGAAGACTTCGGGTCTGGATTCGGTATGAAAATAACTCAGGAGTCGGCCAACCTACACTGGCGAACTGCTTCTGCTTCGAGCACCGCGTGGCAAGAAAGACTGGAGAAAATGGCATTGGCTGTATCTTATACCCCCCTGGCGCACTGACGTCAGGGAAGAAGCGACAGCAACCGACGCCAGACCAAGACTTCGGAAGTCAGGCCGACTGGGAAACTACCTGACGGCAGGATAACCCAACTGTAATGACTGCAGCAGTGTCACATGATGAACATCTGCAGCAGCAGGTAGAGACAGCTTACTTTCAATTCCCATTTCTATCAGCTATCTGTTAAACTACACCAGGCATTCTGAATTAAACAGCTTCGCTTCACTTACAAACAAAATATATCTAAGGGTGTCAACCACTCCCCGCACTGCTTTGGCTTTCAAAGTTGGCACAACACATCACATTTTTTTTTTCTTTTACCTTACTTTTGACTAATCTGTAGTATTTGGAGAAGATAAATCTCCATGCAATACAAAGGAGTATGATCAGATCTCTGATCATAAGTACATAATTATGTAGATGCCAAGATTCACCTCTCCAGGAGAATTTCTTGGCATCCATGTGTCCAACATATGAGTGAGTTAACGCTCAGCAACCCAATTATAACCCTCTATGTTAAGGTTCTTTCAGTCCTGTTAAGTTCTAGTCTCACATTAGATCATTAACAGTGGCTAGTACTGGTCACAACAGAATGGCAGTGAAAAGACAAAACACCTTTAAAGCACTTCAGTACTGCACAAAAGCTGGTCAGAGTTAATTACCTAAAAGCTTTTAAAGCTACCTTTAATGGACACTTACGTTCTGGTTGCTGGCTGTCAGCACTGTGTCTTACAGCTTTCAATGCTGTAAAACACCTCCACTTTTTCCTGAAACTACTAATACATCAGAGCAGCTTAAACTCCATTACTATGACCTGGTCTCTCTAATCATTCTGTGTGTGTGTGTGTGTGTGTGTGTGTGTGTTCCTGACATGGATGCCAAGATTTACCTTGTGTGAGGAGTAAAGTCCTTGAAGTGCATGTCTTGAATACAAAAGCCTGCCTATAATCTGATCACAAATCTCTGTATTATGGCCTGTGTGATAACCACAGTCCTGCAAGCTTGCAACTGTTCTGCTAATCTACAACAGTTGTAACCCTAACCAGATTAACAGACCTCCTGTACTCTTAAGTACCACAACAAATGTATTAGAGAAAACTGGCCATTTCCATCTTAGCATATATCTACCCATATACCCCTATTTGTATGAAAGGCAAACAAATTGTGGATTAATCACAGTGCGAACAATATTCCTGCTACCATAAACAACTATATAAACTCTCTCTAACAAATGCAATGTTGTTGCAACCATGTTTCGCAACATCACAAAGGTTTTTAATACATTTGCCACATATCCTTCTTTTGGATAGTCTGAAGTCCAAGACTGATGACCTCAAATAGCTTATGTTTGTTTGCAGCTATTTATCCAGGCATACGCATTCTGGCAGGTGGCACTCTGTTACAAAAGGACCTAACCATTGAGAGAGGACAGCATCACAAGTACTGGTTTTGGGTTAATTACTTTTTTTTTTTTTTTTTTTTTACTATTTGTGAATCGTGTGGCTTTACTTGGTAAAGCCACACCACTTTAGCATGCCGGAGACTACCTTAGCAACAGGGTGACTGAAGCCCAGTTTGATACACAAGAGGTCCTGCACTTTGCTAATCTGGCTATTGATCAATGATTTATTTATTGGCAAATCATTTCAAATTGAAAGCTATGTTGTTCAGTCCCAATTCCATCTCTGAAGTCAAAAGTGTCTGCATAAGTAGAAACAAATAGTACTCTTGGAAAGGAGAAATAGGAGTGATGTCAGACACCTGAAACTCACTCTTGACCAAGAGTTATCTTAGAGTGCTCAGACAGCTATCATCAAGATTCACTAACAGTAAGGAACTTTCTAGGCAGCCAAAAAGTATCTTGTCCTAGAACTGCAAAAACTCTACTCCAACTGTGTCTGCAGTTTGTTAGGGTGGTTATGTGCAATCTGCAACCAGGTGTTGTACAGTGTCTACCTACAGCCTAAAATACTGAAAGATTTTGGTGGAATAGGCATGCTACATAACCATCATAGTGCAGCAATAGCTATTCTTCTTTCAGGGAACTAGTGGTCGATGCCAGACTGAAGTATCCTGGATGCAGAAGAGGAAACAATTCTTTCCAAGTGCAATTCAGACAACTGCAGAGTACTAAAGAGCACCCCCCCAAGTCTTCAATGTGCAATACTTAAGACATAGACCATTCCTGCTGTGTTGCAAATTTATTATGGAATGAAGCAAAGGTTTCTTGCAAGAAAAATGCTATAATTCATCAATTACAGGTAGTGCAGGAAAATTCATATAGTATAGATCTGGACTGGTGTTTACTCAAACAGCAGTTAACAGGTGAAGCTCAAGGGATTGCTGAATTAGACTCACTCATGACTTAGAGATATAAATCAAACGTACAGATTTTCTAAGATTTGAATGCCACAATGGGAGGTATCCAGTGTAAATAATGTGTGAGCTGTTACCAACTTCATGCTGAAAAGTCACCCTAATCATAATCATATTCTGGCTAGCTATGACATCTTGGTGATGATACAGACTGCTTGGAACTTACTTCCAGAAACTCTATCCAGTGTGAGAAGCTGTGGCAGCCACTGGCCACCTGAGAAGTTTCTACAGTCTGCAAACTTAGAGTAGCTTTTGAAATCTCTTAAGGGATTCTGAGATGCTCCTATTTCTAATTAAGTAGTTGCTACTACTAAATCTACTGCGTCTTAAGACCACAGGGCAGGATGGACTTTCTATCCTCAATTACAGGCATGTTGTAGAGATCCTGCCTCCTCTTCGATTATATACATGCTTAAGGGACAGTCACACCACTCCTGAGGAACTGTTTTGGTTACCATTATACTAGTTCTCAACTCCAAAGAACTCCAGGGACTCTTCATACATACTCATTTCCCTGATGAGTCTTGGCAGTTAGAATAGTCTCCTCATCTCTTTTAAGTGAAGGGCATAAGGTATTCACAAGGGAGAGGCAATCCTTTTCTTTAGATATAGAGAAAGCTTCTGTCAGGATTCACTGTTATGTTTCCTGATGGGCTGAGAGCAATAGGATTTCCTCTGATTTTATTCAGTTACCTCGGAGTTCTCTCATCAGAAACAGCCCAGAGAGTGTGTTAAATGCAAGAGCATTTTTCTGTTTTCTTTCTTCACTTCAAATGGTAAATGATATCCACAGTCGCATTTTATGTTTAATCTGACACTTGCAAGCACAGCTGTGTCAGGGTACTCATAACCACAGACTTCCAAACAGCACCACTACAGCAGTATAATTCCATATCTATCAGAATTACCCACATGTGGGCATCTAACATCCAGTATGATTTCCAGAGCTTTCAGACATTCCTTATGCAGAAATTATATCCATCCCTAGCCTGACATCTGACATCCAACTTTAGAAAAAGGGGGGGGGGAAGAGGGAAAACAGCCTGTACCATCTTCATTTTTTGGTTGCCTGGCCTGCAAAGTCTGTGGAGGATGAAGCAGGCTTTCATGTTTTGAATACAGACACCAATAAGCTAGGGAGAAGTAACATGCATATACAGTGGAATCTAGTGGTCAAGGCAGACAAGTACTTGATTAGTAAAAGCTGATAAACAGAGGATGAAGCAGGCTTTCATGTTTTGAATACAGACACCAATAAGCTAGGGAGAAGTAACATGCATATACAGTGGAATCTAGTGGTCAAGGCAGACAAGTACTTGATTAGTAAAAGCTGATAAATAGCAAAAGTCTTCAGGAGGAATGAGAGGATGACAATTGTTTAACAGACTCCATGGTACTACCCTTTTCTCTTACTTACTTGAAACTTTCTTGAGAAGAGGGATCAAACAACAAATTCTTGTCCAGAGGGATAATGAGAAACTCTTCCTTGACATATTTTGGCAAAGCCTGATGCCTTTTTATACTGTACCTGCAACAGGCATCAGTGGCACCATACCCACATCTGGCTGCATGCCTACCCAATTTTAAAGTGGTTTAGGTAAGGTTCATGATTTTATCCTTCATGGTCACATACTGTATATCAGAAGCCACATCCTCAACCTGCTTTATGAATGTCTCCTTCATGCTTTTATGCTGTGGGCCCAATAGTTTATTGCTGAGGGCCAGAGCTGTGAAATAATACAACATTTTTGTGAAATACAACAGGGCCCAGTTATCCTGGTCATGAGCATGCACACACTTAAATTTGCAGCAAACTTTCAGACATTGGCAACATCCACAAAAAACTACTGCTGAATCTGAAAAGTACAGTTGTGTACACTTAACAAAAAATGTAGATGTTCGAGTGTATTCACTGTTGCAGTCATTACATTTGGGTAAACTGCTGGCAGGTTGCCCTCGGTCGGCCTGATTAACAAAGCCTTGGGTCCTGCGTCGGTTGCTGTCCCTTCTTCCATGACGTCAGGGGTATAAAATATGCAGCCGATGCCATTACATCAGTTTTTCTTGCCCTAGATGTCAGGTGCCCCCCTAATGGGGAGCAAACAAACAAAAACTCAAAGGTATACCTCCAACCAAAAGCAAATACACCAAAAAGGCTTTTAAGCATAGTAAAGGAAAGTAGAGGTATAGCCAGAAAAATCTAGGGGGCTGGAGGGAGGGGAACCAGGACTGCAACAGTGAATACACTCGAACATCTACATTTATGGTAAGTGTACACAACTGTACTATGTTCTTCGTGTTTCACTGTTGCAGTCATTACATTTGGGTAGATTTCCAAAGCTATGGTTGGGGAGAGGAGGAGTTTATTCAGCATTAGGGCCAACTATAACATCCTGCAAGACAACAGTGGCAAAGCCAGCTCTGGATTTAGAGAAAATTGATAAATTATAATGCTTGGTGAAAGTATATACAGAACTCCAGGTAGCAGCTTCTAGGATATCCCTGGTAGGAACACCTCTGAGAAAGGCTGCAGAAGTAGATGCAGCCCTGGAGGAGTATGATCTGATCCCCTGTGGGATAGGTTTTCCACGGTGGTTGTAGCAGAAATGAATGCAATGGCTAATCTCCATTTAGAAATGGTTTGTTTTTAAATAGCCTTCCCCTCTTGCCCCTGCAGCAAATGATACCAGCAATTATTCAGATTTTCTTAGAGATTTAGGCCTGTCCAAGTAGAATCTAAGTTGTCTGTGCACATCCAAGGAATGCAGAATCTGTTCCCCTTTGTTCTGTGGATTGGGAAAGAAGGTTGGCGAATGGACTGATTGAGCCACACTGAAAACCACCTTGGTCATAAAGGATGGATTGGTCCTGAGAGATACCCTGTCCGCATGAAAGATGAAAGGCTCCACTACCATAACGGCCTGTAATATATATATCTTTCTAGCTGAAGTGATTGCTAAAATGAAGGTGGTTTTCCAAGAAAGAAATTTTAAGTCTGCAGTAGCAGCTGGCTCAAAAGGAGGTAGAGTGAGTTTCTCCAAAACAAAGTTAAGGTCCCAGGCAGGGGTAGGATCTCTCCTGGGTGGTCTCAAGTTTTCTGCCCCTCTGAGATACTGCTCGAGCAGAAGATGACAGAGAGGGGTGGTTCTGTGTTATAGTGAGCTGAAATAGCTGAGGCGTGGATTTTAATGGAAGAAAAAGATAGGCCCTTGTGAAGCATCTCAGTTAAGTACTGCAAAATGAGAGGTAAGTTGGGCGCTGCTGTGCTCATCCCTAAAGATTGGTTCCAGGCACAGAATCTTTTCCATTTGTCAGCATAAGATTTTCTAGTACTAGGTCTCCTTGTTTCCAAGATGACATCCATCACAGGTTTGCTGAGGTATGAGGATGAATTTAAGTGATTAGCCAGGCTGCAAGGTTCAATGTTGGAAGCTGAGGGTGCAGAATTTGGTTCTCCTGCTGAGACAGCAGGAAAGGGATCTGAGGCAGGTGCCATGGAGATATTTGCGACACACTGCACAGGAGGGGGTACACCAGTGTTGGTGTGGCCAGTCTGGAGCAGTTAAAGTCATCTTTTCTTTGTCCTGTTTGACTTTTAGTAGAACTTTGGAGAGCAGAGGCAGAGGGGGGAAAGGCATAGACTGTTTTTTTTCCGGTTGTAGGACAGAGCATCCACTTTCCAGGCTTGTTTGTGTGGAGTCCTTGTGCAATACTTGTCCAACTGGTAGTTCTGGGGGGAAGCAAATAGATCTACGTCTGGGCTCCCCCATTCGCTTGTCAACATGTTGAAAATCCGTGGTTCCAGTTTCCACTTGAGGGTCCATGAGGTTTCTGCTTAGTCCGTCTGCCAGTGTATTCAATTTTCCTGGCAGGAATTGAGCTTGTAGGTGCACTTGGTAGCTCAAGGCTGTGTTCCACAATGCCATGGCTAGTCTGTAGAGGGGCTAGGAATGTGTACCCCCCCTACTTGTTTATGTACCACATAACCGTGGTGTTGTCCATCTTTACCATTCATTGTCCTGGAAGAATGTAGTCCTTGAAGGCTGTCAGAGCATTCTCTACAGCTAACATTTCTTTTTGATTGAAATGTAGGTGCATTTGATTTGGGTTCCATTTGCCCTGAATGCACTTCCCTGCAGATGATCCCCCCATGCACAGACTGATGCATCTGTAGTTAGGATTTGGGTGGCAGGGATTAGTGTGAATGGTAGTCCCTTGTTATGGTGGCAGGCCTCTGCCCACCATAGGAACTCCAGGCGTAGGCAAGGTATGACAGGAACCATTGTTTCCAGGCTGTGACAATGTTGACTCCATAGACTTTTTAGATACCACTGTAGTTTCCTCATATGCAATCTTGCATATGGAATTAGAAGAATGCAGGAGGCCATGAACCCCAAGGCTTGCAGTATTTGTCTTGCAGATAGCAGGATTTTTGAGTCCACTTGTTTGAAGTAAGTTACCAAATGAATTTGTTTCTCTGGCGTGAGGAAAGCCATCTGGGCAGTTGTATTGAAGCTTGCACCCAGGAATGTAATCTGTTGACACGGTACCAGTTGTGATTTCTTTTCGTTTATGGTGTACCCCAGACAAGTTAGAACCCTTTTTACAAACGCCAGATGATTTAAAAGTATGGCCTGGTTTTCTGCCTGAATTAGACAATCGTCCAGGTATGGATATATTTGAATATTTCTTTGCCTGCAAAATGCAATAACTGGAGCCAGGCACTTTGTGAAAACTGTGGGGTAGTAGAAAAGCAAAAGGGCAGTGCAAAGAACTGATAATGCAAGTAGACTGCTTTGAAGTGTAGGTATCTTCTGCAAGATTCCCTGATTGTGATGTGCAGGGATGCTTCTTTTAAATCTAGAGTTGCCAACCAGGCATCTTTGCCTAGCATAGGAATTAACTGGTGAAGAGTCAGCATATTGAATTTTGGAATCTCCAGAAAGGTGTTCAAAGTAGACAGGTCCAGGACTGGATGCCATGATTTGTCTTTTCTGGGTACCAGAAAAAGCCTGGAATAGAAAGCATGTTCCTTTTCCTCTTCTGGTACCAGATGAATAGCCCTCATGATTAAGAGGGAAAGTACTTGTTTTTTTGAGCCTCTGCCCACTGATTTGGGGGCAGGTCTGGCCACCTGTTTGGTGTTCACAACGTGTGGAAACGAAATCTGTATCCCTGGGACACTATATTTAAAACCCTTTTGTCCTGGGTTATGAGTTCCCAGTTCTTTGCATGAATAGCAATCTTTCACCCCAAAAGGGTGGTTAAAAAAATAAGTGCTTGGGAATTTTAAAAGGAAGTCATTGACACTGTTTACCATAGGGGGGTGTCTTGCTATTTCCAGATTTGTAAGTAGAGGCCCCAAACAGCTTAGTTCTGAGAGTCCCCTGGGACTGAAACCTGGGACTTTTGCGGTGTCTGGGTTTGGCTTGAGAAGAACTGGAAGGGGCTGGAAAGGACCAATTCTTAGTAGGCCAGTGCCTACTAATTCTCAGAGGTTGCACTTGTAAAAAAATCTTTAACAGTTTGCATAAATTTAGCTTATCTACCATCTTTTTAAGAACTTCTTCAGCCTTATTGCCAAACAGGGGCGGTCCTGATTTAAAGGAGCATCCAACAATTTAGCTTTAACATGATCAGGCAAAGATTGCTCCTTAAGCCAAGCATGCCTTCTAAGCACAAACCCAGTAACAGCAGCCCTGCAAGAGGCATCTAAAGAATCAAAACCATATTGCAAAGTATGTTTTCCAACTTGTTCAGCAGAATGCATTAAATCCTGTAAATCTTTATTTTCCACACAGTCAGGAATCAACATAATTTTCTGTTTAAGCAGTCCAATAATATGCTGTTGATATTTTAACATATGGAATTGGCAGTTTAAAGCTCTGATTGCCAAAGTTGCAGAAGTATAAACCTTTTTACCCCATCTATCCAACACCCTGGAGTCTCTATCAGAAGGAGTAGGATTTTTAGCAGTAGAAGCCTTAATGCCCTTGGGCCCCTGAGAAATGGTTTCTGGATCTGCAACAGGATTTTTGAAAAGGAACTTGTGGGACTCGGGAATCCTGTAGTATCTGTCAGGTTTACTAGGAGCCGGAGGCAGGGAATCAGGGGCCAAACTGGATTCCGAGAACACATCAACAATGTCTAGTACAGGAGGTATAGCCAGAGGCCTATGCTGAGGTAGAAGAAGGAAATCCCTAAGCCTCTTTTTTGAATCAGAAAATTCCTGGCTTTCCCAGTGGAAATGCTCCCTTAAAGTATGTACAGTTTCCCCAAAAGAAAAATCCTCAGGAGGGGAAGCAGAGGGAATGGAATCCTCTGCATCAGAATCCTCATAAGTAGGAATGGACAAATCCAAGTCATTAGCAGAGTCAGAAGAAACAGAATCCTGATCAGAAAATTCATAATCAAGTTCAGGCCTAGGCCTCTTGGGGGGGGGGGGGGGGCTGGACTACCCTTGGTTATCGTAATTAGATCTTCAGCCATTTTTATAATTTGATTTTTAGGCATAGAGGCCTGAACATGTGGCCTGGGCATCCATTTTTTAGACATGGATTGAGATTTTGGCCTTAGTAATGAAGGCGGTGTTGATTTAATATGCAAGTCTGTAGGCCTGAATACACCCTCAGAAGCCGGTGCCTGCACAGCGGCTCTGGACCAATCCAAGGTAGAGACAAATGTGGGTTCCACAGGTGAAGTATCTCACGGCATACCGGACTCCGAATGGGTCTCAGTAGAGGCCTGCATATCAGAAGTAGCGGGTATCAGGGGTTGTGAAAGCGCCTCACTGAGTACCGGCAAACTGGCGACTGGATTAGGAGAAGCGTCATCGGCAGTCTTGGACCTCGGCGGCCTGTCTCTGTCTTTATCTTTGCGTTGTTTCGGAATCCCGGTAGTCTGATGACTATCCGAAGACATTTCTGAATAATTAAACCATGAACCGAAATATTTAGAGGCAAAAATGTACCGACAACGGATAGTGTGCTGATTAAATAAAGCACAAAAACCGACAGCAAGGTACATCATGGTCACGGCCTAGGCAAGGAATATAGTACGAATAAAAATCTTTATGAGGTATTTGCTTTCCACAAGTAATGCAATTATTAACTTTTACTGACATCAGTAAGGAGCATGAAAAAGTTTCCCCAACGGGGTACTTAGCTTTAAGTTGAAAACTTTGGTTCTGAAACTCGAAAATGACAATTTCAGGAGTCGGCAGACCGGCATTTGCGAATTGCTTCTGCTTCAGGCATCACACGGCAAGAAAGACTGATGTAATGGTGTTGGCTGCATGTTTTATACCCCTGATGACCTGACGTCATGGAAGAAGGGATAGCAACCGACGCAGGACCCAAGACTTTGTTAATCAGGCCGACTGAGGGCAACCTGCCAGCAGATTACCCAAATGTAATGACTGCAAGAGTGAAACACGAAGAACATCAGGGTTTTTGTACATGTACTTACAGGATCCTTCAACCCTGTGGGATCAAATCAGGTTTCTATGAGGCTGTGGCTTTGAATCAGCTGTAAAGAGTCTGATTCAAAGGCACTTCCAAACAGCTGGAACACTTAAGGTACTGCCATGGGTTCTGCTCCAAGATACTCGGGTACTTCCTGTGGGAGTTGGATTCCACTCTGACCATTCCCTTCACTTTAACTGTTTCGTTAAATTCAACAGCTCTGCAGATAATGCATCACTGCTAGGAAGGACTTGAATCAGAAGAGAGAATCTCATCATTGTTTTATGAGGAGAGGAAAGGACATAGAGACTGAGCAGGCAAACTTATCAGCTTACTTACAGAGCAAGAAGTTGGGGAGAAGAGACTCTCTTTGGATGAGCGGCTGAACCCAAAGTTGAAGGCTCATCTGCCTGCAGTCAAATCATAAGCCTGGTGGACAAATACTCCTTGACAAACCTTCAGTAGTTAAAGGCAAGAGAGTTCAAGGGCAATGACACTAGGCTGGATGGAAGAGGAGGCAGCTCATCCTGCCAATGAGGAAAAAGTGTGGAAAGCCTCTGGAAAAGCAAGTTTTCTGAAGTTTACATCTTGGTTAGAAGGGTGGCATTAAATTATGTATTCTGAAAAAACAAACAATGAATGTCTACTGTGGGTGTCTGGAAACTTGTTTCCAGCTTGGATGTCTAGACTGCTTAGTTTAACCAAGGCCTTGGTACTAATGATAGCCAAGGTCCCAGTGTCTGCTTCTGAAGACCTTCAGGATTACAACCCTCCTATAGAATGCCTTCTGATTCAAGGCTGCACAGATGAAAAGTCATGGTTATTATCAAAACAAAAATAAAGACAACGCAAATAGAAATCTTTCAAAAGTTGTCTTCAACAGGCAGATTTGTCAGTTAATATTCCAGGAATGTCATGGACCTTATAAAAATATAACCTAATACATTCAAAATCTAAAACAAAAATCGTAAGTACTAAGTTGAACAGTTATATTTTCACAATACTATTAAAAGTAATAATAAAAAAGACTCCAAAATAAGCATGTATCACTCAACGCCACCTATATAACACTTGCAAATGATGGCAAATCCCTTTTGGTGGCAAGAAAAAAAAATGAAGATGGTGTGGGTTAACTTTCCCTTTTCAGCTACTACAAGTGCCAGAGTCCTTGAGGTCCGAATACCACTATCTTATGGCTAGAGACGCAAGTATATTGTTCCTAGCCTGGGCTGCTGGTCACACAAGCTCGAAGACGAGTTCAGGCAAGGGGGGTTGGCAGTTGTGCCAAGGCAATGAGGGCTATCGCATCTTGAACGAACACTCACTCACTTTTAATCAAAATGTGGCAGCAAAGGGGAGGGGCTCAGAAGGGGGTGGAAGGTTATCTTGGCTTTTCAGGCAGTGATTAGAAGAGGGATTTAGGTTTAATTAATGCAGCAGCTTAGGGTTTGGGAGTGAATGGGAACTCTAATTCACCGTAAAAGTTAATAAAACTGTAAATTTTGCATCACTCTGCTTTTTCTGAACGATATGTATTATGACGTTCTAATGTCTGGCATTAATTAACTGTAATGCTTAGTGAACCAGAAAATCCTAACTTTTATAAGGGACAGAACAAAGATATGAGGTAAAATCAGGGATGCTTAGCAAAATATGGAGCAGCTGGGAGGCAAGGAAGGGAAAATGGGCTAGACAGAGGCTAGGGTTAAGAACTAAGTGGGAGTTTTAGGGTTTGAGGCAAACCTCTGGGAGGGTTATGCAGTTTACTGTGGCTGAGTGAGTGGGAGGACTACATGATTAATTAGGATTAGGCTAGTGGGAGTCAGGGCACTTCCCATTTAGAGCAAGTGGCAGAGAACAAGCGTGCCATGAGCTACTAGCATTCCAAAAAATGCTCAGTGCTGACTTGTTCCAACCAAAAAACAAAATCAAGCAAAGAAACAAAGAAGTCCTTGGTGGAAACACCGCTGTAAATCCAAAATAAGTTTATTCTCCAACAGAACACATAAAATGTAGAAAGATAAGCGCTTTCGGGTACTAGACCCTTCTTCAGATAAAAGTACAATAAAAGCATCATGAATTTAAATAAAAACCCACCAATAGGCGGGCATTTTACTGATATTCTATTCTGTGTTCTGCTGGAGAATAAACTTATTTTGGATTTACAGCGGTGTTTCCACCAAGGACTTCTTTGTTTCTTTATGAGCTACTAGCATGTGAGCACTAGGAGTAGATCCCCTTTTTAGGCAGCACAGGACTTTACCACAGTTAAATAACTGGCCGAAATTAAATTGTCACTCACAATGATGCCCAGAGTCAAAGAAAAGACAACTGGCTTTAAGAACTTGCTACATAGATGTTTTTGGGTGAATTTGTGTGTCAGTTTGGGACAAGATGATTGAAAAACAAAAAATAAAAAAAATAATAATCTCCGTGGTATCCCCGAAGTCTCAAAACAACATACTAAAGTGTAGTGGGTCCAAAAACAAAACAGTGTAAGAAACTTCTCTGTGTGGAAGATTTTCAGTCCATACATTTCTAGTTAATCACTGTATACTAATCAGATCAGACAATAGTAGTAGAAGTAGCGAACTTAAACTCGTCATGTCAAAACAAACCAAAACAAAAAATAATAATAATAGAAAATATATAATTGTACAGCATTACTAAGTATTCAAACGTAATCCAAGTAAGGCAGGCAGTCTGTTTCCAGTAGAAAATCCTTTATTAAGTACACAGACAAGCGATCCAAGTAAAACAAAAACAGAGTAATAGTTTCCTCACAAGCTTTCTAAATATATATATATATATATATATATATATATATATATATATATATACTTTTTATCAGGCATGGGAGTGGTTTATTGTGCTGTAAAATACGTACTTTAAATAAAATTAAAATGATGTGGTACCTCTTATTTAACCAGATTATTAAGCAGATTATTAAGTCTGTGATTTTATTCAAGACATTATACTACATGGCTGGAAATATATCAACCTTAGCTCATCTGGCAATCAAAAAATATATATAAATATATGCATATACATTTTGCATGTAAAAATCAATTTCTAAAGTGTAGTGGGTCCAAAAACAAAACAGTATAAGAAACTTCTGTGTGTGGAAGATTTTCAGTCCATATATTCAGTATCTACTCCAACCTTCAAACCAACAAACAATGCATGTGACTAACAATTTGATGATTGCCAGTTAAATGTTTGCTCATGTTCATTTCAGCGTGTTTTAGACCTTGAAAAGTGGCCTACAGAAAAAGGACTTAAATTAAATAAATGTTAAAGATGTAATGCTGTTAAATATTATAAACAAAGCTGTTCCATTACCTACATTCTAGGGGGCACCCCCTTCTCCACAGTGATTCAGTCATGAGAATCCTGGTACTGTCACTGACAGTCCCCAGTCATTTGCCCACAAAGTTGCAGAAAATTATTCAATCTGTCTTGGATAATAAATTCTTTCAGTCTAGACAAACTGCCTTTAGATATCACCCCTCTCTGCTAATCCCTCATCAGACCAATAATCAAGTGCAATGCCTCCCTTTGGCATATATTTGTCTAAACACTAACACCCTGAAAAATTCCTGAGGCTCCTATCTAAAAAGATCACAAGTCAGAAGACGCAGAACTACCAATATAAACTTGAATTTCTTTCCCTATACTCTTCCTTACAGACTCATTTGTGGTGATTTATGTTCAGCACTTATGGAAATAAAGGATCCTGCCCTCCTTGATTTTCTATACCCTCACACAGCTAAAATCTTAAACATCAGTATGAAGGATTTAAATGCTCACCAGCACATAAACCATGATGGCAAAAAAGATTCATCTTCCAATGCATACATCTAGAGAGTAAATTACTTGCTCATCTTAGAGTGAAACCCTCCTCACTTTTCGGCAAACCTTGAAAACTGGAAAGACAGCCACCAATTTGTCATGAAATTATCTTCTGCTGCCCTGCTGGATGCAGGAGTTGCCATATTAGGGTGGGTACTGGCAAGGCTTTAATAGTCTCTGGACTGATCTACCTTGTAAATCCTAAGATCTTTATTGATCCCAAAAAAAAAATCAGTGACCAGGCAAGAGAGATTCTTGAGGGATGACGGCCCTAGTTTAGTAAAGGAAAGCACACTTTTGCTCACTATCTCCAATACTTCAGATTTCTCTTAAGTTAGAAGAGTAAAAATGCTGCTGTGCTCTCTGGGAGCTATACTGAACCACAGGATCATAGGAAGTTACTAGGCTAATGGCTCTAAGGCCCTTACAAGCCTAGCAGAGTTCTACCTTTACTTTCATGATCAGCACCTATTGCCCCTGTCCAAGAAGGCCACAGGCAGAACTGCTGGGGTGAATTTATGGTTACCCATCCAATCCTCCAGACTGCGTTTGAAGAGGGCCAATGAGGTGCTCTGTTTGACAAAGTGGGAGTCTGTTCCAAAGGTGTGGTAATCTCTGGGAGACAAATCTGTCCCTCCAGCAGATTCTATTAATGTCACATACCAGGTAAAGGTCTTTCAAGCGAGTAACCCATGTACCATTTAACTTGCGGATATGCATTTCCAATAAAGCATGATCAGAGATTGCCTTACATGCAAGGAAGAGATAAAGTACAGTTGTGTACCTACCATAAATGTAGACGTTCGAGTGTATTCACTGTTGCAGTCATTACAATTGGGTTATCCTGCTGGCAGGCTACCCGCAGTCGGCCTGAGTTCCAAAGTCTACGTCCGGCATCAGTTGCTGTCGCCTCTTCCCTGACGTCATTGCGCCAGGGGTATATAAGATGCAGCTGACACCATTTTCTTCAGTTTTTCTTTCCCCAGATGACAGGTGTCCCTAAAAATGGTAGGCTAAATTATGCCAATAAGAATGCATGCACAAAAAACTTTTTCTTCATCTAACAAACAAATACACCACATAGGTTGTATAGAGAAGAAAAGTACAGTTATGTCCCAGCAAAGAAGAAAGGGGGATGGTGGGAGGGTAACCTGGACTGCAACAGTGAATACACTCGAACATCTGCATTTATGGTAGGTACACAACTGTACTATGTTCATTGTGTTTCACTGTTGCAGTCATTACAATTGGGTTGAATCCCAAAGCTGAGGTTGGGAGGCTGGAGCTAAATAGGATTAGGTGAGGCTATAAGGCCCTGCAAAACTGCAGTGGCAAAGCCTGCCCTGGATTTAGAGTAGAGAGGTAGGTGATAGTGTTTTGTAAAGGTATGCACTGAACTCCAAGTTGCAGCCTCTAAGATGTCTTTGGTTGGTACTCCTCTGAGGAAGGCTGCTGAAGTGGCTGCTGCTCTGGTTGAATGTGGCCTAATGGCCTTAGGCACTGATTTGCCATGCTGTGAATAGCAGAAATGAATGCAATGGCCTATTCACTTTGAAATAGTCTGTTTTGAGATGGGCTTTCCTTGTGATGCTGCAGCATATGCCACTAGGAGTTGATCAGTCTTTCTGAAAGCTTTAGTTCTGTCCAAGTAGAAGAGTAGCTGTCTGTGAATGTCCAAAGAATGTAGTATTTTCTCACCGCTATTCTGTGGGTTTGGAGAAAAGGTAGGCAGATGAATTGCTTGATTAAGGGCCACACTGGACACTACACCTTAGGCATAAATGTAGGGTTCGTCCTCAGCAAAACCCTGTCAGGATGGAAAATGATGAAAGGTTCCACAGCCATGAGTGCCTGTAACTCTGAGACTCTTCTAGCGGAGGTTATTGCTAGAAGCAGAGCTGTTTTCCAGGATGCCGAGGCTGGCTCAAACGGAGGCAGTGTGAGTTTTTCCAAGACATAGTTCAGGTCCCAAGAAGGTACTGGTGCTCTCCTTGGAGGTCTTATGTTTTTGGCCGCTCTGAGGTACTGTCTCAATAACGGATGAGAAAAAATAGGTGGTTCTGTATTGTAATGAGCTGAAATGGCACAGGCATGAATTTTAATTGATGAAAAGGAAAGGCCTTTATCCAGCATCTCAGTTAAGTATTGTAAAATCTGAGGAATATTTGGAACAACCGTGTCAAGGCCTTGTGCTTGGTTCCAAACACAGAATTTCTTCCACTTGTCTCATACGATTTTCTGGTGCTAGGCCTCCTGGCCTCCAAAATAACATCCATTACTGCTTTAGAAAAAGGTGCGTCTTGAGAGGCTATAATATCTGCCATGCCACCAGGTTTAAGGTTTTGAGTTGGCTGTGCAGTATCTGGCTGTCTTGTTGGGTCAACAAGTCAGGAATTTGAGGTAATGTCCAGGCTGGGCAGTGAGACAAGCTCCTTAGGATTGGGTACCTGTGCTGGAGGGGCCAGTCTGGGGCAATCAGTATCATTTTTGGTTTCTCTTGTCTGACCTTGAGGAGTACCTTGGGGTGGAGAGGCAGAGGAGGAAAGTCATATACTGTTAGATGTTTCCAGCTGAAAGATGCAGCATCTACTTTCCATGCTTGCTTGTGATAAGTCCTTGTGCAGAATCTTTGTAGTTGGTACTTGTGAGGAGAGGCAAATAGGTCTATGTCCGGGCATCCCCAGGTCTTTGTTATCATGCTGAAGACTTGTGGATCCAATTTCCACTCGTGGGGATCCATTAGATTTCTGCTTAGTTTGTCTGCCAGAGTATTTTTCTTTCCTGACAGGAATTGAGCTTGCAGATGTACTTGGTAAGTCAATACCGTGTTCCACAAGTTCATGGCTAGCCTGCAGAGGGGGTGGGAATGTGTGCCTCCCTTCTTGTTTATGTACCACATGACTTTAGTATTGTCCGTCTTTATTAGTAGTTGTCCTGGATGAAGTTGATCCATGAAGGCTGTTAGGGCATTTTGAACAGCTAGCATCTCTTTTTGATTGATATATAGATGCATTTGACTTGCGGAACATCTGCCCTGAACACATCTTCCTGCCATGTGGGCCGCCCAGGCGTAATCTGATACATCTGTTGTCAATGTCTGCCTGGCTATAGGTAAGGTGAATGGCTGTCCCATGTTGTGGTGACAGGCTTTTGCCCACCATCGAAACTCCTGTTGCAGGCAGGGAATGAGGGTAATTATTGTTTCCAGGCTGTGGCAATGTTGAGTCCAAACACTTTTTAGATACCATTGAAGTTTCCTCATATGCAGTCCTGCATATGGAATTAGCAGAATGCAGGATGCCATGAAACCCAAGCCCTGCAGAATTTTTCTTGCAGATAACTGGGTCTTTGTTGCCAAGATGTTGAAGTAGTCAGTTGTTTGTGTTTGTCTGGCGTGGGATAAGCAGTCTGGGTAGTTGTATTTAAGCTTGCACCCAAGGAATATTATCTCTTGAGAGGGTACGAGTTTTGATTTCTTTTCGTTTACTGTGTTCCCCAGACTTGTCAGTAAACTTTTTTACAAACGCCAGATGCTGTAGTAGAATGTCCTTATTCTCCGCTTGAATAAGGCAGTCATCCAAGTAAGGATATATTTGTATTCCTCTTTGTCTGCAAAATGCAATTACTGGTGCCAGGCACTTTGTGAAAACCATGGGTGCAGTAGATAAGCCAAAGGGCAGTGCAGAGAATTGGTAGTGTATCGAGCCAGCTTTGAATCTGAGGTATCTTCTGCATGTTTGTCTGATTGGGACATGCAGGCACGCCTCTTTTAAATCTAAAGTCACAAGCCAAGCCTTCTTACCCAACATGGGTAGAAGCTGCTGTAGAGTCAACATTTTGAATTTTGGAATATCCAGATATGTGTTTAGAATAGATAGGTCCAGTATTGGTCTCCAGGCTTTGTCCTTTCTGGGTACTAAAAAGAGTCTTGAATAGAATCCATGACCCTGCTCTTGTTCTGGTACTTGTTGAATGGCCCTGATGTCCATGAGGGATGAAACTTGTTTTTGTGCCTCTGCCCATTGATTGCGTGGCAGGTCTGGCATACCGTTTTGCCATGGCAGGGTGTGAAAGTGGAACCTGTAGCCTTGTGAAACTATATTTAGAACCCATTTGTCCTGGGTGATCCTGTGCCAATTTTGCAAAAAAAGTGCTAGCTTTCCCCCCAAAGGGGCTGCCAAAAGGTAAGTGCTTGGTGCTGGAAGTGGAAAGTCATTGAGACTGTTTCCTGTATGGCTGTGATTTTTCTTCTCGGCTCTTGAAGGTAGAAGCACCCCATTGTTTAGGCCTGTATGAGCCTTGGGGCTGTGACCTGCCTCTAGGGTGTCTGTATCTGCCCCTTTGTGGTCTATCTGACACTGGAAAGGACCAATTTTTTTGTAGGCCAGTTCCTGCTAAATCTGGGAGGCTGTACCTGCAAGAAATCCTTAACTGTTTGCATAGATTTAGCCTTGTCCTCCATTTTCTTCAACACCTCTTCTGCTTTAGCACCAAACAAAGTATCACGCTGTAATGGAGCGTCTAGTAGTTTTGCTTTAACATGATCTGGCAAATTTTGTTCTTTTAACCAAGCATGTCTCCTAATGACAGAAACTGTAACTGCGGCCCTGCAGGAGGCCTCAAGAGAATCAAAACCACATTGCAAAGTATGCTTTCCAACTTGTTCAGTTGCAAGCAAGAACTCCTGCATTTCTTTATTGTCTGCACATTCTGCATTTGCTGGCATTTTCTGTTTAAGCAAGGATATAAGATATTGCTGATACTTAAGCATATGAAATTGGCAAATTAAAGCTCTTACAGCCAAGGTAGCAGTGGTATAAATCTTTTTGCCCCATCTGTCTAGGGCCCTAGAATCCCTATCAGAGGGAATAGGGTTTGTTGCAGTAGAAGCCTTGACCCCTTTGGGACCTTGAGAGATGGTTTCTGGGTCAGCTGCATGGATTTTATAGGTATCTGTCTGGCTTAACATGAGCTGGTGGTAGAGAGTCTGGAGAAAAACTGGACTCTGTAAATACATCTACAATGTCTAAAACAGGCGGGATTGCAAGGGGCTTGTGCTGGGGCAATAAAAGGAAATCTCTGAGCCTTTTCTTGGTATCTGAGTAATCTTGGCTCTCCCAGTGGAAATGCTCCCTCATAGTATGCAGTGTTTCCCCAAAAAAATAATCCTCAGGAGGAGAGGCTGAAGGGATAGACTCTTCAGCATCAGAATCCTCATAGGGAGGAATGGAGTAATCCTGTTCAGAGGAGGAATCAGAGGAAATGGAAACCTGGTCTGAAGATTTATATTCTAACTCTTGCCTAGGCCTCTTTTCAGGAGGGGGATGGGAACCCCTGATCAAAGTAATAAGGTCTTCGGCCATTTTAAGCATCTGTTTTTTAGGCATAAAGGCCTGTCCAGGTGAATGCTGTACTTGTTTCTTTGTCTTTAGAGTTGCTTTAGTCTTTGTAGCTGAAGTAGGTTTCACATATAACTGTGTAGGCCTGAAAACACCCTCAGAAGCCGATGCCTGCTCAGCGGCTCCTGACCCATCTGAGGGAATAGTTTCCGAGTGTCCACTACCTTGAGTTTCCAGAGGCCCAGTCGGCAGCGGCCTGTGGCTCTGAGGTAGCTGGAGTCAGGGGCTGCGAAAGCGCCTCACTGAGAACCGGCGACAGGCCTAGAAGAAGCCTCATTGGTTTTGGATCTTGGATGCCTGTCCTTTTCTTTTTCTTTGCGTTTTTTGTAAATTCCGGTATTCGGCTGATCCAACGGCATGATATAATTAAATCTTCTGCCAAAGTAATGAAATGCAAAATCGTACCGACGCTTAATAGTGCGTTGGTTAAATCTAGCACAAAACCGACAACTAGCAACGTTATGGTCAAGGCCTAGGCAAGGAATACAGTAAGAATGAAAATCCTTATGAGGTATTTGCTTCCCACAAGAAATAGTTAACGTTTTTTGACATCGGTCTGGAGCAAGAAAAAAGTTTTCCCTAACTGGGTACTTAGCTTTAATGAACACTTCGGATTTGAAATTTGAATTTGAAAACTTCAGGAGTCGGCTGACCGGCACTTGCGAACTGCTTTTGCTTCGGGCACCACGCGGCAAGAAAGACTGAAGAAAATGGCGTCGGCTGCATCTTATATACCCCTGGCGCACTGACGTCAGGGAAGAGGCGACAGCAACCGACGCCGGACCTATTCTTTGGAACTCAGGCTGAATGCGGGCAGTCTGCCAGCAGGATAACCCACTTGTAATGAATGCAACAGTGAAACACGATGAACATCTTCCAAGTAGTGTGTATGAAACAGAATAAAGTGACAGTAATTTCAGACGATCCACATAGGATAGATGCTGAAGCCCTTGAATTTTCCTTGGGAGGAATCTTTGTGGTCTCTCCAATTTCTGCAGGTGCTTGGAAAGGTACATATCAAACGGGGCACTGTACTCAATTATTGGCCTGATGAGGGAAGAGCACAGGGAGGTTATAACTTCTTTTCTGGAGACAATGCCCTTACTTATGAAATGAACAATACAGAATGCCCTCCTTACCACTGTGGAGACATGGTGATCAAAGGTAAGGATGCTGTCAACTTGTGTGCCCAGGTCTCTCACCACTGAGTGCGTGTACTTAGTGTGTTGCTATTCATGAGGTAGTTAGCAGGAACATCACCCTCACTGAAAGGGCTGTTAATACATTTATTGCATTGAGTTTAAGTACATGACTTTGGCACCAATCATTTGTGCAAGACCCTCTTGTAGGATGTTGACATCATTTGGGGATTCTATAACTGCTTCCTGTCTGCAGTCATACTCAACCTTTATCAGCCACAGACCTTTAGTTTTTGCTTGTACTTTGGAGAAATAGATTCTAAACAGCAGAGGTCCCAGGACTGATCCCTGTGGAACACCACTGGTTACAAGTCTGCTGTTGGAGGTGGATCCTCCTATTTTGACTATATGTGTTCCATCAGTGAGCCAGTTAGTGACCTATACAGTTGATACCTAGGTTGGGTGAGTTTGTCAATGACACTTGAGTGGGGGGATAGTGTCAAAAGCCTTGGCTAAGTCTAGGTAGACTGTATGCACAGATTTCCCCTCATCCAGGGGCCTTGGTGACTGTCTCAGAGAAGTCTACCAGGTTTAACAGGCATGATCTCCCCCTGACATATCCAAACTGAGTAGGGTCAAGTGTTTGGAAATTAGCTATATCTTTGCTGATAAGGTCCATGATGATTCGCTCCATGACCTTGCAGATAAAGCTAGTCAGGTTAATAGGTCTGTAGTTCCCAGGGTCAGTGGAAACTCCACCTTTGTGCAAGTGAATAACTGTGGCTGCTTTTCATTCAGCTGTGATTATGCTGGTGCTTAGATTATGACTGAAAAGAGTACCCAATGGTGTTGCTAATGCTTGTTGGTGCCCATGTAGGACACAGCCTGGGATGTTATAAAGGCCCATTGATGATGTGTTTTTTTGGCCTTAGAGAGGGTGTTTACAACCTGCTCTTTAGAGATACAAGGTAGGGGACAAGTGGTAGGGATGTCATGGGGTACGTTTGGTAGGGACAGGGGAATGAAGTTTTCACAGAACCTGTAAGCCAACAGGCTATGTCCACAGGCTCAGTATATGTGGTATCATTAACAACCAGTCCGGCACAGATCTGGGCCTTTCCTTTTAGGTTACTAATGTAACTAAAGAACACCTTATGGTTATCCTTAGTTGCGGAAGTTAATTTGGATTTGTAGTTTGCTTTGGAAGACTTCACAAGAAGTCTTACTTGCCTGTTTAAGCTGAGGAGGGAGTGCTTCCAGTTTAAGGATTGCTCCCTCTTATACAGGAACCACAATGATAAAACTGAGGCACCACTGGAATCTATAAAAAGAACCGCATTTCACCCATTTAGGGGCCTTCAAAAAACACCCTCATTTGAAAAAATGTAGTAGCATCCACATGCATTCAATGTTACAAAAATAGCATCTATAAGTACCAACCAAGTACATGGGGTGATCCGTGACTTCTTTACTCTTCATTCACCAAATACTACATAGCAGCTCAAACATAACTTCATCAGCCTGATGGGGTTCTCCAAAGAAAGGGGTTACTCAGTGGGGAGGTATCACAGAACTTAACCATACCACCACAACCACTGAAGCCTCTGCATCTTTATACCAGCCTACAGAGGGAGAAATATAAGAACCCTAGGTCCACAACAAACAGTACCACAACTGTCTGAAGCACACAGACTTGACAAAGTGATGGGGGGGGGGGGCTTAGGACTGCAGAGGCCTAACTAGGGCCCCTAGTGCTGGCATAAGGTTCACTTACCCTAAAACAGTTACAAGCACGGATTTCCAGACACAAACTGTCTGCTTTGATTTCCACAACATCATCTTGTCCTACCACACATGGTGTGGGATGACACACTGGAACCTCAGCAATCTGGACTACTGTGTTTTGCTGGGCCTAGAGAAGCCCTGTGGAAAAATAAATTCCTAGACATTACCGCCACATGCCCACTGGAGAGTTAAAACAGTACTCCTCAGGTGAAGGCTGATCATGGGTGAACTCCATTCACCTGGCACCCTAACACAAACTGAAGAAGGAACTCTCACGAGTCTCATCATGTAATGAAGTTCATGGAAATATGGCTACACCCAAATGTCTCAGGGGATAGACTTCTTTCCAATTGACTGGTAACGATGTCTGCTTCTATGTCATTCATCTTCTCACCGTGTTCTGGGGTTGCACAAGGCTCCTCCTGAATTAACTCCCTTCTGCATCTTTACAAGGCCTCACACTGAAATATTAGCAATTATAGCACTAAGACATCCTGCTTTCACAATTCAATTTGGGTAATATTGGAGTGGGTCAAAGTTTATGATCCGCTGACTGTTTGAACATTTCAATGGCTTATATATTTTATCCATCAGAAGTAGGAAAAACTCCATGGTAAAGCTCAAGATCATAACTCTACAAGCAGCAGAAAACTTACAAGCATGGTCTCCCAGCCTGGAACATGATGCTATGATATGCACAAGCTTGTGGGATACATCCCCAAAATGAAGGGGACAGAAAAATAAAGGTGATCGAAACTGTGTGAAGTGAAATCCTAGCAGATAACTGAGGAGGTCCAATATCAGATCTAATGTTTTGTTGTATTTCATGGGAAAAAACATAAGACAATGTATATTTTACTGCAACTTTCACTCATTGAAATTGGACAGCCAACAAATGTTGGTTACATTTCAGTTCACAACAAACATGTTACAGTCAGTTTTTCTTAAAGGGGCATATACAAATCACAACAAAAATCATAGTTGAAACAAGAATCAATTCTTCTCCAAAAGTGAAGTTTTAGACATCTGAATTATTCGAATGATAAATGCAATTGCAATAAAAAATATGCAGTTGTACCAGTACCATTGCACTTGAAACAAGAAGCTTTTACTACACAATCTTGGACGATTTCAGATATAAAAGCCTCTTCAACAGTAAACAAGCCAGTACAAAGATCAGAAATGGACAGGCTACCGACCTCCAGTATAACTATCTTCTTTAAGTGGTGGGTATAGAAATTCTTTTTGGCAAATGGAATGCACAAGACACCCAACCATATTGCATTGAATTATTGTTGCATCAAATGCAAAACTCATACACTTGTCCATAATGGATAGTTTCTGTCATTGACAAATTTCACCAACATACAGGAAAATGGCCCAGAAAATTTCAACTTTGAGCTGCACTCAGATATTTAAGGGAAGAACAGCAATCTTAGGTGCAATGTACAAACAAGGATCCAAGTACACTTCCCAGACACCTTTGCTAAGAAATATCACAAGGTGAATGACAGTGCCATCAATTCACTGACACCAAATAAAAACTACAGAAATGTCAATTCTCATTATGTCTGGCTTCTGTGAGGTATGGATATACAATTTTTGCCCGTGATGAGACATGCAATACAAGACTAAAACATTACTAATCACTTATAAACATTTTAGACATTGGCAGTTAAGCATTACATGCTCGTTCAAATACTGCCGCTTAAACCTCATTCTTGCTCTGCATATAATTTTCCCACAATTCCCATTTTTTCTATGTAGTTGCTCCTTCCCTTTTCTAAAGATCCCAATTCCAGTTGTTTTATCTCTGTTACTATATTCACTACTTCTAGTAAAGTTGTTCTAGATTTTGATTTCCATTTTCTAGTAATTGCTTTTTTGGCAGCCACCATATTTAAACTCAGCAAGACTTTACTATGTCTAGGCAATTTCGATTCTGTAGCATAACATAAAAATCATCTCTCCAGTTAGTCCAATTTTCCCACCCAGCCTCCACAGAGCAGCCCTGCAGGGAATCCCAAAAGTCTGCTAGCTCATCATACCTCCAAAAAATATGTTCTCAGCTATCTCTTCCTTGCCCATCACACCTCCAGCATTTGCTATCCACCTGAGGAAAAACTGGTTGGAGTCTACTTGGGGTATAAAAACACCTAAACATTTCCAGGCAAAGATCCTAAATCTTCTAGACTTTGTTGCATATTTGGGAGATATACATATACCCCCCCCCCCCATTGTCTCTTTGTGAATTGTTTATTCAATCTCTCTTTCCAATCCTATTTATTCCTTTTTTAACAGCAGCTTCTGTTCTACATTCTATTAACTCTACCAGTGCTGGTCTTTTATTTAGGAGCCCCCTATTTCTTTCCTTTTGCCTATACTCTGATATCAATCCTTGATAGGGAAGGCAATCTTTACCCTGCAGTCCAAACACATTTTTGGCCTCTTCCCATTCTATTACCTTTTCTAGTTATTTGACCCCAATACATTAGTTCCTTTGCCAATTTTCTCCAATAAATTCCAGCCTCCTCTTGCCTATTATTTGTATCCCTGAGCACACAGTCAACCCTATCTGCAAAATCTCTTTTCTCCATTCTCGTACTGGTTTGGTTCTTAGAATACTCCCTGCTGTTTTATGAATATAATACTCTGTATGATTTTGGTTGTTCTCCTTAAGAGTCTGCATCCAAATATCCCAATCTCTCCTTATTTCTTGAACTTCCTCCCCACATCATTATCCCCGTTCCACCTTGAATTATAGTTTTCTGCCTGTGCTATGTATAAGACCCTTAAATGTGTTTTTCTAAAATACCCCCTCAAATTAGGTAATCCTAGTCCACCTTATTCTATTGGTAGAATCATCTTATCCCACTTGACCCTTCTTGTCTTCCCTTCCCAGATAAAATCCTTCAACTCTTTTAATTGCGGTCTAAAATTTCTCCTCCGGTTGATATAAGTATGCCTCACCTGTGTATAAGACTAAAGGGACTAAAGGGACTAAAAACATTTTAATGGCTTGTATTTTAGTATCCATATAACAAAACTTCCAGTTTCTCAATTTTTGTATTATCTTCTGTTTAGTCTCTTCCCACATATCCTTAGCTGCCACCACAGAGTCATTTCTAATCCATACTCCTAAATACTTAATTTTATCATGTCCCCATAAATATGGATATTGTTGGATCAATTTGTGTGTGGGTACATAATTTACCGCAACTGCCTTTGTTTTAGCTTCATTAATTTTGTATCCTGAGAAGATGTGAAACTATCTAAAAATGTTCCACAATACTGTAATGTCCTTTTTGGTTTTGTAATGTATAGAATAATATCTGCAAATAGAAACTGCTTTTCCTGATTACCATACCAATTACATCCTTGAATTTCTGAGTCCTTATTTTCTTTGCCAGTGGTTCTAAATATAATGCAAACAAAGTGGGGAAGCAGACAACCCTGCCTAGTACCTGTACTCAAGCAGAGATTATTGGACAGGACCCCACCCACTTTAATTTGCGCCTCCGATCCCTCATATTCTTCTAATCAACCTTATTAATTGTATCAGGGAAAGCAAATGCTTCCATTACCCTGCTCATGAAGTCCCAGTCTACTCTGTCAAATGTTTTCTCTGCATCAAGACCCACCAATAACAGTGGTATTTTCTTGCATTCTGCGTCCCTCTAGATCATCAATGTTCTGTTAATATTGTCAAATGTTTGCCTCCCCTCCACAAAACCACACTGATCCATATCTATCAGTTTTGATATCACTTTTGCCATTCTTTTAACCATTATATACAAACACTTTATAATCATGTTTTAGTAATGAAATGGGCCTGTATGAAGCTGGATCCGATGGATCTTTACCCTCTTTAGGTATTACCATTACCACCGCCTTCTTCCAGGATACTGGAATTTCTCTCTCCTCCTCTTAAAATACTGTTAAACAAAACCTTCCACATCTTTATCATTTTTTCCCTCTTAACTTCCAAACTTCCACAGGAATACCATCGATTCCTGGGGACTTTCCTGTAGACTGGTTATACACAGCCATTTTATCTCATCCCTTCCTAATCTGTTAGTGATTGAGCCTCATCTACCTCTGACTTTGGCATATTTAATTCTTCCATAAACATTTCCATTTGTACCTTTTCTTGACTTCATATTTCTCTGCTTTATACAAATTTTCATAACATTTCCGAAATATTTCTGATACTTCTACAGGGTCTCTTGTTATAGGCTCTAAACTTGGTGACTGCCATTTCCACTTTTTGTTGCCAGAGATGATGTGCTAAGAGTTTTTGTGTTCTAGAATTATTATCAAAAAACAGTTGCTTAACAGCAATCTTTCTAAACTCATGCATATTGTCGAGGTAATCCTTTATTTTCTGTTTAGCATTCTGCAGTTGCTCCTTTTCTTGTTCCGAGAGATTTCCCCTATTTTGCAATACTTTTAACATCTGTCAATCCCTCTAAATAATTCTTGTTACTGTTTAGCCATACCTCCCTTTCTTTTCTTTCAAACCTAGTTTTAAACTCCCCTTTAATTTTATCCTACTCCTTAGCTATGTTTTCAGAAGACAAATCTGTCTTCTGTAGTAGCTCCTGAAATAAGTCCACAACCCATTCCTTAAATTCCTCTCTTTTCAACCGGTAGGTGGGGAAGCGTCAGTGTCTCATTTTCATTTCATTACCTTGCATTTTTATTTTAGTTATTACTGGTGCATGATCTGAAATAGTTACTGGGTGCATTTCAAAACCTTGTTCCTGTGAGACATAAAACCTACCTAGCCTAGCCCAGTTTTTGTATCTCTCAGTAATATGTAAATTCATGCCGAACTCCTAGCACTGAATTCACATCCTCCATGCCAAACATTTTCATAAATTTCTTCAAAAATCTACCCTCCCATGTATTATCATGCCTTCTAGAACCCCCAGACACATCTTCACTGTTGCAAACCAAATTCCAGTCTCTGCCTATAAGTAATATGCATTGCTGAAAGCGGATTTCTCCTAAAATTTTCTTAAGCTCCATTTATAGCAGTTTTAGGGGGGATGTAAATGCATGTCAGTGTAATCTTCCCCCCTAGCCAGTAGCTCTCTAGTACTATGCATCTTCCATTATCTTTTTTTTCCCCTCTTCTATCACTATTGGAGCTCCTCTCACAATTAAAATAAGTACTCCTCTTTTCCTCTGCCCCAAATATTTCTCTGAATAACCATCCTGAAAATCTTTATCAAATTCACATGTTTAGTTCTTTCCAGGCGTGTCTCCTACAGCATAGCTATTTGCACTCTACATTTATTAATATAATTCCCTACTCTTTTTTTTTTTTTTTTTTTATCTGTAAGGCCATTTAGATTGAAAGGCTTTACAGAAAGCATCATTTTCATATATAGTCATCACCACATTTTATACAGAACTCCTGTTTTGCTAAAATGTCTAGTTTCAACTTTTGTGTTGCATGTATATACTGTTCGGCAGTTTGGTCTTTTATATAGTTGTTTCATGTCATATCCATTGCACCTACGTCACATCTTATATAACTTTTTGCTTTTTTGAAAGTCCTCAAACATAACTCCCCCAAAAAACCTTCCTAAAACCTACAAACTTTACAACACACAAAACTATGAACATCTTCAAATATTGAAAATTTTGCTTCCTAATAAGAACACAAGTTCTAAGTTGATAGCTACACAGACAGGCTAAAACTAACCAAAAAGAAAGGTTAGTCATGCCAAGACACATGGTACAGCCTGTGCTATTAATAAATGCTATTTAAGTTTTTATATCTATACAACTCTCCCAGTTAAGAAAAGACTTGAAGGCTTTCAGTAAACTTTCTCAAAGCCATTTTTCTTGATCAAATTGTCTTCTAGCAACATGCAAACCAGACACTGAACTGCTATGGGTACCATGTTTATCAGAACGAAAGACTTACAAGTACTTACTATTCTTTTCCATTTATATTCTTTGTAATAAACTTGTTACTGGATAATGCCTATGGTTTTTACCCAGTCATTTCCCTATGCAAGCATGGGAAAAAGTACACTGATTTTTATTTTGCCATACTATGTTAACCAGACCATTGTGCCCCCCCCCACCCCATCTCCTCCCTTCCTCATTCTTTTTTTTCATTGCAGTGTCTACATTTTTCACAAACTGGACAAAGAAAAGGAGAGAAGGGTGAACAAGAAAAAAAAAAAAGCAGCTGTTTAAATTAGTATCCCCAATGCATTTAAAAAAAAAAAACAGATAAATTTACTTCAAGTCTAACTGGTTTTGTATTATCTTTAAAGCTGTCACACCTGGGAAAAATCCTGATTGTCTTCCGGGAACATTATGTCTTAGCCAGGTTCTCTGTTTTTTTTTTCTTTTCCTTCAGCCAATCAACTTCCACCAGACTGTCTCCATGGAGACGAGCTGCAAAAAAAGCTACTTGGTATAGATATTTGCAACAGCTAGAAAAACACCCTTATAATATTTAGTAATTCAGTATTCTTTTGCATCCTTACTATTAAAGGTCTAAGTTGCTTTCTTATCACTAGATTTGGAGCATATACACACGATGTGCCCATTCAACTAATAAATCCTGCTCTGGAATACCAGTGCAGCTGCTTTATTTGTGCTTTCATGAATTTAATGCAGTCTGTTCCTTCCAGCTTCTCTGGTATTGCTAAAAGTCTCAAGTTTTCCCTACCTGCTCTGTCCTCTAATTCTATCATTTTTTGAAACATCTTTTCCTCGCAGTCTCGTATTCAGCCAGTCTTTTTTCCATTTAAACCTCTGACTTTTGCAGCTTTATCATCTCATCTGAATATCTGTTTAAAGCTTCTTCTATTTGTTCCAGCCTTTTGTTGTTTGTGTTAATATACTCCATCAGTGTTTTGTTTATTTTAAACCAAAATTAGGCACAGAAAACAGCAGTTCTAATACACAAGTAGTTTAATGTTCAAACACAGCAAAAGGAACACACATCCACATGTAACAAATACTGATAAAAACACTTCCCCTTACATTTTCGCCTCATAGAACTTCATCAGATGGGTAAATACATCATGATTACCTAGTTAAATAACTTTTCCTGTTTGTACAGACCAATGAAATCAGTAATTCAATTAATTACCAAGATACAGAAAGAATATAGTTTCTAAAATACATATAAAATCATAGCGTTAAATAAAATGCATTTGTATGTTCATATTAAAACTGTTCATATTAAAAATATATTCATATTGAAATATACAATGTATTAATGCAATAAATTCCAATAAATGTTTATTAAATGTGTTGTTTAAAAGTATTTAAAATGCAATGACACTAGTAGTCTAGCACCATCTAGTGGAAAAATGATGAACCACATGAACCTGTGTATAAAATCAAGAATTCACTTGAATAAATGGACCGGGATGAAACATAAATGTACATAAAAATATTACAATTTTGCAGACGAGCTTAAGTACAGGTTTTAAAGACACCATATCATTTAGTCCTGAATTATTACAAGCATCCAGGACTAATTGCCAATATAATTTCCTGTATTCCAGTCTGGTCTCCCATGGCCCACCCCTGGAGTCTATAGGGACCACCTCCATCACAAAAAAATGATACTCTGCTTTTGGACATGACTGAAGATGTTTGTACAGGGCGTTGCTCTCATTCCTCTTCCTTAAATCATATAAGTGTTCATACATTCTTTGTTTCAACTCTCTTTCCATCTTACCCACCTAGAAAGAGTCACATGCCCCACACAAAGCAAAGTATACCTCACCTGTGGTATTACAACTTGCATACCCTCTAGTAGTTATATACTTGTTTCTACATTTTAAATAGAACATATCCCCAGTCTGTATGTACTTGCATTGGGTGCAATTTCCAATTTTTGTGTACCTTTTTTGTTACTAGTAAAAGTTCCAAAATTATTATAATAGGAACCTCCTTCCAAAATATTTTTGATATTTCGTCCTTTTTTATACACACATTTGAGTGGCTTATCAAATACACAATTTAAATCTGATAAGGCTGCAAATTTTTTCTACTTTATAACTTGTTTAACCAAGTTGGTTTCACCATCATATGCGATAGTCAAAGTAGATTGGTAAGTGGCCCCTTCTACACTCGTACCTTGACTTGCACAATCCGAGGGGTAATTTTTACCCAAAATAGGAGCAAACCTAGACTCTCTCAACCATCCATGCCTTCCGTCAATACATCATTCAATATTGTTAAAGGGTACCCCCTGGCTTTAAACATTTCTACTATAAAATCACATTCTCTTAAAATCCTGGTCATCAGATGTCATTCTGCTAGCCTGGACCAGTTGACCTTTTATTATCCCTCTTTTTTGGTGTGGGGAGTGGGCACTCTAATGAAGATATGAGTTCGAGAATGTTTGCTTTCGATGTATTTTAGATTTGAAGCCACCGTCAACCCTTTGAATGTTTATATCAAGGTAATTTAATTCACTATTGTTAAGCTATGTAAATTTTAGGAAATTAGTATTTGAAATGTATTCAAAAAATCCCAAAAAATGGTTGTCAGTACCAGTACAGATGTCATCTAAAAAGCTCCCACACAAATTCCAATATTGCTTAAACTCAGAAGTGAAAACATATTTGTTTTCTCAATATAAGAGAATAATATTGGCGTAGGTAGGGACACAGTGTGCCCCCATTGCCACGCCCTTCAATTGTTTGCAGCATTATATATTTGGATTTATTACATTGATACATTGCACATTTCAAATATGAATATATTTTTAACATGAACAGTTTTAATACAAACATACAAATGCATGTTAACACTATGATTTTATATGTATTTTAGAATCTATTATTTCCGTATCTTGGTAATTAATTGAATTACTGATTTCATTGGTCTATTCAAACAGGAAGTTATTTAACTAGGTAATCATGATATATTTGCCCTTCTGATGAAGTTCTACGAGACAAAAACGTAAGGGGAAGTGTTTTTATCAGCGTTTATGTTGCATGTGGATGTGTGTTCCTTTTACTGTATTTGAACATTAAACTGTTTGTGTATTGGAACTGCTGGTCTCCGGTGCCTAATTTTGGATTATTAGTTATGTTTTGGGTACTTTCACCACATTTGTGTTTATTTTAACGGGGTCTGTATGCAGTTGTCTTATATCATCATGTAGATTACTGGAAGTCATGTCTGAAGGTTGCATTACTTTTTGCTGATCAGCTGCAAAACTCTCCCTAGTCAGTGCTTCTTCCCCCTTTTTGTAGCGCATTTTTTCCAGGTCTTTCGTATTTCTTTACTCTTGCCATCCAGGCAGTGTACTTACTAAGCAGTTACTGAAATTCACCCATAAACACAAGTCTACTGGGCTTCTCTGCTAAGTTTCTGATTTCACACAGAGAAAGCTAAAAACAAGCTGTTGCTCAGTGTGCAGCCAACTTGGAACACTGAATATAGGCATCCTTGAGATCTAGAGACACCAGAAAGGCCTGGAGAAGAATGAAGGGTAGGAGGGTGCAGAGACAGCATTTTGAAAGTAGGTATTTTCAGGAAAGTGTTTAGCAAGAGAGATCCAGGATGGGTTTTCACTGTCCTTCCTTCTTTGTTTGGTACAAGAGAGAGCCTGGAATTAAAACCTGTTCCTATGAAGGATAAAGGTACTTCTATGGTGCCTTGTGCTAATAAGTCCTGAATAATGGGACAAAGCAAAGGAAGCTGGCTGGGAGGTGCATGGGGAATCCTTTTTAGAGTGGGGATGCTTTTCCATAATATGGCACAGCCTTCTTTGATAATGGTCAGAGCTTATTTGTCAGCCTCCCAGAAAGGGAAAGAGGGCAAGTCTTTCTGATAGGGGAGTAGAGGCATGGTTGGAGGGGGGAGAGGAGGAGAGGAAGACAGTCACAGACTTTTGCTTCCAAATGGAGGCCTCCTCAAAGGGGAATTCCTCTGTGCTATCTCAAAAATTTTCCTAGGTGTTTTTCTATGTTTATGAGAGGGCCTAGGGTCCCTCTTAGCAAAGGGAGTGGATTTGGCAGGATAATTCTGATGGTATCCAGAGACTGTAGAGAAGAGAATCTGCCTACAGTCTTTTGTGGTCTTGCCTTGCTCTTGCCAAGTTTTTTAAAGACTGGCAGCCTGTGATCCAGATGGGAATCCAAATTTTACATTGGAAGCCTTCAGGGAAGGGATGACCCTGTAAGCCATGCAAACTGATGACTGAACCTGTGGCAGCAGCCTTGGACCTATGGCCTATGCAAAAGATTGATACCATACATTACACTTGTGCTCCTCACGTACTGTAGGACATAAAGGTAACACCCAGACGTACCATCCTCAGAACTGAAAACCCCAGAAGGAACACCAGTCCAAGGAAAAACAGAGGTAGTCAGCACATCCAGAAGAGAAATGGACCAGGTGAAGGAGGGAGGGAGTGAATACTGCAACAGTGAAGAGAAGGACATCTATCTTTATAGTAAGATTTTACACAACTATACTATGTTCTTCCATTTTACTGTTGCAGTGTGCCTTACACCAGGGAGAGTGCCAAAGCCCAGGAAGGAGGAGGGACCAAGCAGAGCCCTCTAGGAAGCCAGGAAGTATAGTCCTAGCAAAACCAACTAGCTCTGGAGACTCCACTCATCTTGTAGTGCTTGGTGAATGTATGCACAGATGTGCAGGTAGATGCCTCAAGAACAGTTAATATCCAAACCCTTGAAAAAAAACAGCAAAAGAAGAAGCCACAGCTCTAGCAGAATAGCCTTAACATAAGGACAGCTCTTACCATGAAAGGAATAAAAAAATAAATAGCTTTAGAGATCTAAGAAATAGTCTGCTTGGACACGACTAATCCTGAAGACCTAGGATGAAAGGAAATAAAGTGCTGATCAGAATTTCTAATACACGTAGTCTTATCCAAATAAAATGAGTTGTCCATGCTCATACAATGTGTGCAGCTCCTTCTCACTGGCAGATTGCAGAGAAGGGAATAAGTGGGCAAATGAATAGACTGATTAAGGGACAACTCATTCACCACCTTGGGCATAAAAGGATTAGTATGCAAGGACACCCTGTCCTTATGAAACACCAAAAAGGAAGGGCAAGCCATAAAGGCTTGAAGCTCAGACACCCATCTAGCAGAAGTAAGGGCCAACAAAAGTAAAGTCTTCCAAGAGCAATGCTGCAAGGAAGCTGAAGCTTCTAGCTCAAAAGAAAACCAAGTCAATTTTTCTAAAACAAAATTAAGAACCCAGTGAGGAAGAGAAAAAGGTTTCCTGGGAGGCCTAATATGAAGGCTGCCTTTAAGGGATTATTTAACTTCAAATCTAGAAGCTAAAGGAGAAGATAAAGGCAGACAAGAAAAGATAGCTGATAAGTTGGCCTTAACAGAAGAATAAGCAGACCCAGCATTGAGCAATTCACACAGATGAAACAGAACCAAAGGAACATCCACAGAAAGTGGATCCAGGTTAACAGAAACACTCCAAGCAGAAAACTTCTAACATTTGGATAAGTAGGATTTCCTAGTATTGGGTTTCCTGTCCTCCTGCAGGACCCCAAGCACATCCTCAGAAAAAAGGTGTCTATGTAGAATCAAAGTCCAATCACCCACAGAGTCAGCTGAACAGTGGACAGGTGGGGATGGATGAGAGGATCTCTTGTCTTGTGCGCGTAGGTCTACCCTGCGAGGTAATTTGTGATGACTGCACTTGGCTAAATGCAAAAGAGGAGAGAACCAATGCTGTCTTAGCCAAAAGGGAGTCACCAACAAGATTATGGAAGCACCCTGTTGTATTTTGAACAGGACTTTTGGAATGAGGGGAAGGGGAGGGAAAGCGTAAAGAAACATCCCCTTCCTAGAAAAAGGCTGTTACCACCTTCCAAACCAGGGGACCTGGGACTCTGGCACAAAACACAGGAAGTTGCCTGTTCCGAGGGGAGGCAAAAAGATCTATTTGAGGAGTACCCCACTGAGGGACACTGTCTAGAAACAAATCCCTATGAAGCATCTATTCATAGGATTAAGTTATGGGCCAAAGCATCCATTCATGGGATTGAGTAATGGACCTGCTGAGAGTGTCTGTCACAATATTTTGACTTGAGGGAATAAAAACTGCCTGAAGAGTCACTTGATACTGGTAAGCAAGTTCCCACAACAGGAGTACCAACTGGCAAAGAAGATAAGACCTTGCCCCCCCATTTGTTTACATACATTACAGTGGCATTGTCTGCAAACACCTTGAGAGGTCTTGGGGAGAAGAGAGGATGAAAAGCCTAAATAGCCAGCAGAACAGCTCATCTCTGACACTGATGTGCTTTTTCTGTTGATGTGACCAAACACCCTGCATTTTTAGGGGGGGGGACAAATGCTGCTCCCGAAAACATGTCTGAAGCATCTGTGGACAGCACCTGAGAGGGAAGAAGGGAATGAAAAGGGAGCCCTGGATTTACAGACAACTGCTGAATCTACCACTGAAGTTCCTTCATGAGACAAGGCAGAAAATGAACTACAAATTTGAGGGGATGAGCATGTAGAAGCCAAACCGACTTCAGAAATCACTGAAACTTTCTTGTGTGGAGTTTGGTCAGGGGAAGCATAGGAATGGTGGGGGGCATGAACCACTGAGCTCAGAAATTCCCTGGCTGTTACTGAGGCCAAAGGAAGAAGAATTTGAAAAAGGATAAGGGAGTTAAGGCTTTGGGAGGAAGCAGGGATGCCAGCATAGGTACACAGCCTGAATCCTGCACCCCAGAAAAATATGGTAACGTGGAGGAGCCAGAAAAGACCGAACCCCAGGTTTTGCAGAAGGGAAATGGCAAAATGAAGATTCTGCAATAAAACCTCTGGAGAAGATGCCTGAAACAGAAGATCATCCAAGACTTGGATCCCCTGAAGCCTGTAAAAAACAATCACAGGACTGAGGCATTTGATGAATACCCTTGGGTGGTAGAAAGGCCAAAAGGGCAAAGCACAGAACTGAAAATGCCAGGAAGCAACAGAGAAATGTAAACTTTTCCTGAAAAGGGAATGAATAAGGATATGGAAATAAGCATCTTTGAGCTCCAGAGACACCATATAAGCCTGAGGAAGCAAAAGAGGGAAAGTACAGTTGTGTACACTTGCCATAAATGTAGATGTTCGAGTGTATTCACTGTTGCAGTCATTACATTTGGGTAATCTGCTGGCAGGGTGCCCTCAGTGGGCCTGATTAACAAAGTCTTGGGTCCTGCGTTGGTTGCTGTCCCTTCTTCCATGACATCAGGTAATCAGGGGTATAAAACATGCAGCCGACGCCATTACATCAGTTTTTTCTTGCCCCAGATGTCAGGTGCCCCCCAAATGGGGAGCAATATATATATATATATATATGTATATAATTTAAAACACAAAACATATACCTCCAAACAAAAGCAAATACATCAAAAAGGCTTTTAAGCATAGTAAAAGAAAGGAGAGGTATAGTAAGAGAAAAACAGGGGGCTGGAGGGTGGGTAACCAGAACTGCAACAGTGAATACACTCGAACATCTACATTTATGGTAAGTGTACACAACTGTACTATGTTCTTCGTGTTTCACTGTTGCAGTCATCACTTTTGGGTTATCTGTTTGCAGTAGCCCTCAGTCGGCCTGATTAACAAAGTTTTGGGTCCTGCGTTGGTTGCTGTCCCTTCTTCCATGACATCAGGTAATCAGGGGTATAAAACATGCAGCCGACGCCATTACATCAGTTTTTTCTTGCCCCAGATGTCAGGTGCCCCCCAAATGGGGAGCAATATATATATATATATATATATGTATATAATTTAAAACACAAAACATATACCTCCAAACAAAAGCAAATACATCAAAAAGGCTTTTAAGCATAGTAAAAGAAAGGAGAGGTATAGTAAGAGAAAAACAGGGGGCTAGAGGGTGGGTAACCAGAACTGCAACAGTGAATACACTCGAACATCTACATTTATGGTAAGTGTACACAACTGTACTATGTTCTTCGTGTTTCACTGTTGCAGTCATTACATTTGGGTAGAATCCCAAAGCTATGGTTGGGCGGATGGATTTATACAGCATTAGGAGCAGCTATAAGGCCCTGCAGGACAGCAGTGGCAAAGCCAGCTCTAGATTTAGAGAAGAGAGGTAAATGGTAATGTTTGGTGAACGTATGAACTGAGCTCCAGGTAGCAGCTTCTAGAATGTCTCTGGTAGGATCCCCTCTGAGAAAGGCTGCAGAAGTAGATGCAGCCCTGGTGGAATGAGATCTGATCCCCTTGGGGATAGGTTTACCATGGTGCATATAGCAGAAACTAATACAATGGCTTATCCATTTGGAAATAGTCTGCTTTGAAATGGCCTTTCCCTCTGCCCCTGCAGCAAATGCCAACAATAGTTGTTCAGATTTTCTTAAAGATTTTGTCCTGTTTAAGTAGAATCTAAGTTGTCTGTGTACATCCAATGAATGCAGAATCCGCTCACCCTTGTTCTGAGGATTGAGAAAGAAAGTTGGCAGATGAATGGTCTGATTAAGAGTCACACTGGATACCACCTTAGGCATAAAAGATGGATTGGTCTTGAGAGCCACCCTGTCTGGATGAAAAATAATGAAAGGCTCCACTGCCATAAGAGCCTGTAGTTCTGAAATCCTTCTAGCTGAAGTGACTGCTAAAAGGAAAGCTGTTTTCCAGGAGAGAAATTTTAGGTCCGCAGTAGCAGCTGGCTCAAAAGGAGTTAGAGTGAGTTTTTCCAAAACAAAATTGAGGTCCCATGCAGGAGTTGGTGCACACCTGGGATATCTTAAAATTTTGGCCCCTCTGAGATACTGCTTTAGCAAAGGATGAGAGAAGAGGGGAGGTTCTTTGTTGTAATGAGCTGAAATGGCAGAAGCATGGATTTTTACGGAAGAAAAAGATAGGCCCTTGTGAAGCATCTCAGTTAAGTATTGTAGAATCTCAGGAATATTGGGCATTGCTGTGCTTATTCCTCATGATTGGTTCCAGGCACAGAATCTTTTCCATTCGTCAGCATAAGATTTTCTAGTACTAGGCCTTCTAGCCTCCAAAATGACATCCATCACAGGTTTGCTGAGAGATGTCAAGGGTGAAATTAGTTGATTAGCCACGCTGCAAGATTCAAAGTTTGGAGCTGAGTGTGCAGAATTTGGTAGTTCTGCTGAGACAGTAGGTAAGGTGTGCGAGGCAGGTTGCGCAGGAGTGGGTACCAGTGTTGGCGAGGCCAGTCTGGAGCAATCAGAATCATTTTTGGTTTGTCCTGTCTGACTTTTAGAAGGACTTTGGAGAGCAGAGGCAGAGGGGGAAAAGCATAGATTGATAGGTTTTTACAGCTGAATGATAGAGCATCCAATTTCCAAGCTTTTTTGTGATGAATTCTTGTGCAGAATTTGTTCAACTGATAGTCTGGGGTGAGGCAAAAAGATCTGTGCTTGGGCTCCCTATTTGCGTGTCAACATGCTGAAAACTTGTGGTTCCAGTTTCCATTCGTGTGGGTCCATAAGATTTCTGCTTAGTTCGTCTGCCAGAGTATTTAGCTTTCCTGGCAGGAACTGAGCTTGTAGTTGTATTTGTTAGGTTAAGGCCATGGTCCACAATGCCATGGCTAGTCTGCAAAGGGGGTAGGAATGAGTACCCCCATGCTTATGTACCACATAACTGTAGTGTTGTCTGTCTTTATCAGTAGTTGCCCTGGATGAAGGTAGTCCTTGAAGGCTGTCAGAGCATTCTGTACAGCTAGGATCTCTTTCTGATTGATATGTAGATGCATTTGATTTGGGCTCCATTTGCCCTGAATGCATTTCCCTGCCAGATGAGCCCCCCAACCATAGCCTCATGTGTCTGTAGTTAGGGTTTGGGCGGCAGGGAGTAGAGTGAACGACAGTTCCTTGTTTTGGTGGCAGGCTTCTGCCCATCATAGGAACTCTAGCTGCAGGCAAGTTATAATAGGAATCATTGTTTCCAGGCTGTGACAATGCTGACTCCATAAACCTTTTAAGTACCACTGAAGTTTCCTCATATGTAGTCTTGCATATGGAATTAGAAGAATGCAGGAGGCCATGAACTCCAAGGCTTGCAGAATATGCCTTGCAGATAGCAGGGTTTTTGTGGCCACCTGTTAGAAGTAAGTCGCCAATTGAATTTGCTTTTCTGGTGCAAGGTAAGTCATCTGGGCAGTTGTATTCAAGCTTGCACCCAGGAATGTAATTTTTTGAGAGGGTACCAGTTGTGATTTCTTTTAGTTTATGGTGTACCCTAGACAAGTTAGAACCCTTTTTACAAAAGCCAGATGCTTTAGAAGAATGTCCTTGTTTTCTGCCTGAATTAGACAATCGTCCAGGTATGGATATATTTGAATATTTCTTTGCCTGCAAAATGCGATTACTGGAGCCAGGCAAGGGCAGTGCAGAGAACTGGTAATGCAAGTAGCCTGCTTTGAAGCGGAGGTATCTTCTGCAAAATTCCTATTGGGAAATGCAGGTAAGCCTCTTTTAAGCCTAGAGTTACCAACCAGGCATCTTTGCCTAGCACAGATAGTAACTGTTAAAGTGTCAGCATCTTGAATTTTGGAATGTCCAGAAATGTATTGAGAGTGGATAAGTCCAGAATTGGACGCCATGATTTGTCTTTTCTGGGTACCAGGAAGAGTCTTGAATAGAAACCTTGTCCCTTTTCCTCTTCTGGTACTGGTTGAATAGCCCCCATATTCATGAGGGACAGAACTTGTTTCTGGGCCTCTGCCCACTAATTTGGAGGCAGATCTGGTCATCCGTTTGGGATTGGCAACGTGTGGAAATGAAATTTGTATCCCTGGGATACTATATTTAAAACATATTTGTCCTGGGTAATCAGTTGCTAGTTTCAAGCATGAAGTGCCAGTTTTCCCCCCAAAGGGGCGGCGAAAAGTTAAGTGCTTGGTGATTCTAGAGGAAAGTCATTGAGACTGTTTACCACAGGGAGGTGCCTTGTTGCTTCCAGATTTGGAGGTGGAGGCACCCCATTGTTTTGTTCTAAAAGTTCCTTGTGCCTGAAACCTGGAGCCTTTGGAATGTCTGGATTTGACTTGAGCGGCTCTCGAGGGAACTGGAAAGGACCAGTTCTTAGTAGGCCAGTGCCTACTAAATCTGGGTGGCTGCACTTGTAAGAAATCTTTCACAGTTTGCATAGATGTAGCTTTATCCTCCAATTTTTTTTAAAACTTCTTCAGCCTTATTGACTGCCCTGTTGTAAAGGAGCATCCAACAATTTTGCTTTAACATGGTCAGGCAGATTTTGCTCTTTGAGCCTAGCATGCCTTTTTATCACAGATCCAGTTACAATAGCCCTGCAAGAGGCCTCCAAAGAATCAAATCACATTGCAAAGTATGTTTTCCAATTTGTTCAGCTGAATGCAATAAATCCTGCAACTCTATTTTCCACACAGTCAGAGATAATTTTCTGTTTAAGTAGTCCCATTACATGCTGTCGATATTTAAGCATATGAAATTGACAGTTTAAAGCCCTGATTGCCAAGGTTGCAGACGTGTAAACCTTCTTACCCCATCTATCCAGCGCCCTGGAATCTCTATCAGAAAGGGTAGGATTTTTAGCAGTAGAGGCCTTAACGCCCTTGGGACCCTGAGAACTGGTTTCAAGATCAGCAGTATGGTTTTTGAAAAGTAATTTGTGGGAGTCAGGAACCCTGTAGTATTTGTATGGCTTACTAGGAGCTGGAGGCAGAGAATCAGGAGTCATACTAGATTCTGAAAAAAACATCAACAATGTCTAGAACAGGAGGTATAGCCAAAGGCCTATGCTGAGGAAGAAGAAGAAAATCCCCAAGTCTCTATTTAGATTCAGAGAAATCCTGACTTTCCCAGTGGAAGTGTTCCCTTAAGGTATGTAAAGTTTCTCCACAAGAGAAATCCTCAGGGGGAAGAAGCAGAAGGGATGGAATCTTCTGCATCAGAGTCCTCATAAGTAGGTATAGCTAAACCCTGTTCAGAAGAAGAATCAGAAGAAACAGAAATCTGATCTGAAGATTCATAGTCAGTGCCTTGCCTATGCCTCTTTGCAAGAGGGGGTTGGCTAACCCTGATCAAGGTAATTAAATCTTCAGCCATTTTGATCATTTGTTTTTTAGGCATTGGGGCCTGCACACGTGGCCCAAGCGTCGGTTTTTCAGATACAGAAGTAGATTTTGGCCTTAGTTTTGAAGATGGTGTTGGTTTAATATACAAATCTTTAGGCCTGAAAACACCCTCAGAAGCCGGTACCTGCACAGTGGCTCCAGACCCATCTAAGGTAGAGACACCCGCAGGTTAAATACTTAAAGCATCACGCGGCATACCGGACTCCGAATGGGTCTCAGTAGAGGCCTGCGAATCAAAAGTAGTGGGGGTATCAGGGGCTGTGAAAGCACCTCACTGAGTACCAGCTAACTAGCGACTGGCTTAGGAGAAGCATAGTCAGTTTTGGACCTAGACGGTTTGTCTCTGTCTTTTTTTTTGCGTTTTTCAGGAATTCCGGTAGTCAGATTGCTAACAGACATCATTTCTGGATAGTTAAATTGTGAACCAAAATATTTAGAAGCAAAAATATACAGACGTTTAATAGTGCGTTGATTAAATCTAGCACAAAACCGACAAAGGTACATTATGATCAGGGCCCAGGCAAGGAATACAGTACAAATGAAAATCCTTATGAGGTATTTGCTTCCCACAAGTAATGCAATTATTAACTTGTACTGACATCGGTAAGGAGCAAGGAAAAAGTTTCCCCAACGGGGTACTTACCTTTTAGTTGAAGACTTCGGTAGTGAAACTCGAAAACGAAAATTTCAGAGGTCGGCCGACCGGCACTTGCGAACTGCTTCTGCTTCAGGCACCGCGCGGCAAGAAAGACTGATGTAATGGCGTCGGCTGCATGTTTTACACCCCTGACGACCTGACGTCATGGAAGAAGGGACAGCAACCGGTGCAGGACCCAAGACTTTATCAGGCCGACTGAGGGCAACCTGACAGCAGATTACCCAAATGTAATGACTGCAACAGTGAAACACGAAGAACATCAAAGTCTGAAGGGACAACATTCAAAAGAAGAGCATCTTCAAAACAACATTTAGATGAGAGAGTTCTAGAACTGGCCTCCAAGTACCCTCTTTCCTGGCACTAGAAACATTCTGGAGTAAACACCCCTCCTCCTTTGGGACACAGTCAGGTCCTGAATAGTACCCAGAGTCAAAAGATCTTAAAGCATCCCTGGAAAGAAGGACTGCTGTTCCTTACGGGGCTGAACGATTCCCATAGAAAAGGGAAGATTCTGAACTAGCTTTTTGGCCGCCTTTTTCACAGACGGCTGTCCCCTCACAGCTGGAAGTTCCTTGCATTGTGTCTTTAGCAAGAAGCTAAGATGTTGATTCGCAAGAAAAAGCACCAAAGAAGAAAACTTACTACGAAGGATCCTGGGAATAAAGACTTGACAAATTGATTATGCATGGTCATGCGAAGCTCCAAGGCAAAACAGACACTATTCGTGATGTTTTTATGTGGAATCTGTCTCCCGCACTGGCATTTATCTTTCTTGTCTGACATGAAACCCCACAAGCAACAAAATGATTAAAGAAAGGTAAGACACAAGAAAACCCTAGCGGGATATTCATCTGCAATGGCTTGGTGAACCAGCAATGGAATAGGCATTCAGACAGATGATCAAGAAAAGGCATTTTGAATGGTGGCAAAGAATTTCTGAGGATGGCACGTCCTGATGTCACCTTTTTGCTCTACTCTACATGAGGAGCATACACATGATGTGCGGCATACCTTAAAGCAACCTAAAGGCTTTGTATACTGGCTGGATGTCGGGCAGCCCTTGACAGACCATCACTAGTGTAATACTGCAACAGCGAAATGAAGGACATCAGTCTGCATTTGCTGTTTAGAGTCTGCTGTGTGAGGTTCTGTCATGACCTTCTGCAGACTGTAGCACAGAGAGCAGGAGTTTAGTCCTTGTTTTTTGATAATTAATAGATCTGAACACTGAAGTACCCTTGTTGTCCTTTCCTGAGGGGAGGGCATTAGTAGTGGGAAGCAGCTTGGAGGGCATATCTGAGGTCAGAAATAAACTGCAGCAGGATCAGCTACAGGATTTTTATGCAGGCATTTAAGCTCATCAGGGACATTATAAAATCTGTTTTTCTTTTAGGGGCAGCTGGCTAAGAATCAGGTGCTAAGAAGAATGAAAGGCATCCTGACAAGCCTCCAGGCCTTGGGGGGGGGGGGGGGCAGACTAGTGATGGAGATGAAGTACCCATCTCCAGAAGGCTGTAGTATCTTTTTTGTACCTCAGAGATCTGCCTTGACTGCCTTTTAAAGTGTCTCATTGTGCTCTGAAGAATTTCTTCAAAGAAAGCCTCCTACAAAGGGAGAGTCAGGTAAAAGGCAGTTCCCTTCATCTAAGACCACCTGCTCAGGACAGTGAACTTGTGAAGAGTAATCCAGAGAATGATCAGAGACAAGTTCTGTGCCCTCTTCAAAGAAAGAAGAGCCCAAGGAGTGCTTTTGTTGTGTGGCTTGAATTAGCTAGGTCACAAAAGGAGGAGGCTTCAGGGCTATGCCTTACTGGCTTCCAACTGGGTATTAGCAGCAGGCACCTGAGAGGTAATCTGATGTACCACGGGTATGACAGTCTCAGAGAATACCTCTAACTCAGACACTGGACTGCTAATCATCATACTGGGGTGTCTAGTTTCTTCTTAGAGAGAAGAGTGACGTCAGAAGCCACATAGTCTGCCATATCAGACTGAGCTTGGCATTTCAAACACTGAATTTCAAGGAAGGTATTAAGCAAGCAAAGTCTCGATCTGAGGGTCTTGGGAACAAATGACTAACTGATGGAGCAGGATTTGTAGCTGTGTTCTGGACCTAGGCAAAAAAGCATAGTGTGTAAGTCCTTGAACAGAATTCTGCCTACTGCACATGCACCTACCCCTCCAAGCATGCATCTAACAAAACTTAAAACACAGTCTCAGAAACAAGAAAAGGAAGGTTCCCCAACACAGCACTTCTCTGACAGTGATTAGCAAAATAAAGGTACTAACAACCAAACATGATCAGTCCGATGGTGCATAACCTGCATTCTGTCTGCCAGAGAGATCTGAGAATCTCATGTGTATGCCCGCTATTATACCCCAATGCACACAAACTGAGGTCGCACACCTGACATATGCTCTGGCAAAGGTAAACCTTTGTTACCCTAGCTGGACATTAGCAATGGAAACCCATCTGTTAGGAATACTGCAAAAGTGATTTCAATTAGGGCATTCCATAGCATTATAAAGAAACAGTATTCCACATTAATTCCCTGGAATCTTCATAAGGAAGAAATTTTGGAGATACAGCCTTTCTGAGACAGACAACAAAAATGGCAACAAATACCAAGGATTAGAAATATAACTACCTTAAAAATGGTTGCGTCTAAACTTGGATAAATTTAAACAGTTTCCCACTGCAATAAGACCTTCTGGTACAAAGAGTGGGAAATGGGCAAAAATGGTCTTATTTTGCATTTTGATTGCAGAAAAAGCAAATAGCACTACTAAATTACATTTAAAATGAACCCATTCATTGCAATTTTCAAATATAATTTAGTCCTTTCCCATACTTAATGATAAACTTTTAAAGGGAATTTAAATTATATTGCCAGGACAACTACTAATAAAGTAATTTTTGTTTCAGGCAATGCTGCATGTGAAAACGAAGGAAACCAAAACTTCACCTAAAAATAAATTACTGTTTTCTGATGCAGAATTTTTATTTTATTTATTTAACATTTGTTAACTGGGAAAGTCGACTTGGAACAGACCCAATTTTCAAAGAAGGCATGGGGAGAAACACTCCAGACCCATGTCTTTATAACTTGGGAGGAAACTAGTGCACCTACAGGAAACCTACACGAAGGCAAGGAGGACATGCAGACTCCGCACAGAAGGCACTCCAGCAGAGAATCGAACCAGAGAGCCTCTTGCTGGGAGGCGACAATGCTACCACTGCACGGTCGTAGAACAAGTATTAAACTGCATATGTGCCACCAATGACAATTTAGGCAACTTTACATTTAGCAAACCAGTTTATATAACTGTAAAATAAATTACTACTGTGAAGAATTCCAAGTTTTGAAGACCTGTATTTACATAGGGATGACAAGAAGCCTGGGACAATTAGATGAAGCAAGATATTTCAAACACAGGTTTAAATAAACTCATTTTTCAGAATAGAGCTCTTCTGAAGAGAAACTTTGAAGAAACAAGAAATTATTTTCAGAGGATCCTGACCCCCTACATCCTACTACTAACCATAACTGCCTCCTAAACTAACACGTCCTCAGTGAAATGAAAATTACAGAATTGTGGCCAAAGGACAATATCCAGAATCATATACAACTCATTTTTCAGGGGAAAAAAGTACAAATTACTAGTGAGTGCTTACCATATATGGGAGAGCTCTAGAATCGGTAATTTAGATTTTGTAAAAAATTCTTTAGCCAACGATCCTAGGAGAAAGAAAAATATATTACAAGAGTAGTACAAGAAAATTGAAGGGAACTATCAAGTATAATGTTTTTGAAAATATTTTAAACATCTGTTTTAGCAGTTTTCTTTCAAAATTTATGCTGAATGTAAACCACAATTTATGTCATATGCTCACTTACAAATGTATGTTAAAAAATGGAAAAGAATTGTGTGTGGCATTATCAGTTAACCCTTGTTTTTGGCATCACAAATATTCACATTTGGTACCTCTATGGGTATACAAAATCAAGGATTCTCAGCAAACTGACTGCTTATACATACATACATACACACACATTTTATATATATATATATATATATATATATATATATATAGAGAGAGAGATAGGTTCATGGGTAAAAGTACTAGGCTATCTGCCCAGGGGCATTTATAAGCCTAGCCACAGAGTGATGGCTTTCGCCTCCTCATTAGATCAGTAACCTGGGCCTCTGTCTAACAGGGCTCCTGAAGTGATCCCAGGGTAGAACTTACAATTACCCATCCACTCATCAAGATTTCTCTTGAAGAGGGTCAGAGAGGAGCTCTGTCGAATATGGATTGGGATTCTATTCCAGAGTGAGGGGAGTTGCTGCGGCAGGAATCTATCCCTCTAGTATGTCCTGTTTATTGTTGTGCATAGGTTCAAGTCGCTAGAACGAGTGGTTCTGAGGGATCTCGTTTTTTTGAGGTGAAGCATGTCCATTAGTTCAGGGTTTGACATGGCCCTATAGGTCAGGCATAGGTCACCTCTGAGCAGACGGTAAGCAACTGAGAAGAGCTGAAGCTTTTTTAGTCATGCTTCATAGGGTAATTGTTTGAGGCCCTTAATCCTCTTAGTGAGGTACTTCTGTGGTCTTTCTAGTTGTTGCAGGTGTCTAGTGAGGTACATCCCAAATGGGGTGTTGTACTCTATTATGGGCCTAATGTGTGAGGAGTAAAGGGACACAATCACCTCCTTGGATCTGGATAAGAAACCCTTTGTGATCAGGTGTGCCACAAAGAAGGATTTCCTGACCGTTTTGGCTATGTAGTTCTCAAAGGAGAGCATGCTATCTACTTGGGTACCCAGGTCCCTAATTACTTCTTCTGTACTTAGTGGATTCCCATTCTATGTGGTAGTTGGTAGGTACTTTGTCTTTCCCAAATGGGATTACTATGCATTTTTTGGCATTTAGCTTGAGGCCGTGACTTTGACACCAAGTGTTTGTCTCTGAGAGATCCTTTTGTAGGATGTCTGTGTCAGCCAGAGAGTCAATTATTGCACCCAATTTACAGTCATCTGTGAACTTGGTTAGCCACAGTCCCTCCGCATTTGCCTATACTTCGGAGACATATATACCGAACAGGAGGGGTCCCAGGACTGACCCCTGTGGGACTCCGCTTGTGACTGGTTTAGAGTCAGACTGCCACTCTTACCATGTGGGTTCTGTCTGAGAGCCAACTGGTGACCCATCTCGTGACATGGGGGTTGATATTTAAGCTGGTGAGTTTATCTATGATTCTGGAGTGTGGGATGGTGTCGAACGCCTCAGCGAGGTCCAGATATGCTGTGTGGACCACCTTCCCTTTATCTATGGCCTTGGTGACTGTTTCGAAGAAGTCGACCAAGTTCAGGAGGCAAGATCTGCCTTTAACAAAGCCGAACTGGGTGGGGGGTCCAGTGTCTGGAGGTTCCCAATGTCCCCGTTAATGAGCTCCATGACAATGCGTTCCATGGCTTTGCAGACCATGCTAGTCAAGCTTATACGGCGATAGTTCCCAGGGTCAGTTGTGGCACCACCTTTGTGGAGTGGTACGACTGTTGCTGTATGCCATTCTTTGGGTACATAGCCTGTAGAGAGGCTGAGTTTGAAAAGTGTTTTGAGATGGGGGATTAGTTCATTTTGAAGCTCGTGTAAGAGACAACCTGGGATACCATCTGGTCGCATTGATTCTGTGTTTTTGGCCTTTGCAAGGGCTGTCTTTACTTGTGTGTCTGAGATATTTGAAGCGCCACATTCTACTGGGATGGGTGCTATCCCCTTTGGTGGAGGGGGGGGTGGTGAAGTTTGCACTGAATTTGTCAGCCAGGATGTTGGCAATGTCGGTTGGTTCAGTGTATTTATGGCCATTATGCACTAGCGCGGAGCATATCTGAGAGTTTGCTCCAAGACTCTTGACATAGTTAAAGGCCTTGTGGTTATCCTTAGAGTCACTGGCTATTTTTCTTTCGAAGTTGGCCTTGGATGATTTATTGAGGGAGCGCAGTTTTTTACTGATGTTAATCAGAGATGCCTTCTTATTTTGGGATTTTGTTCTATCTTGCAGGAGTTTCCTCCTTCTGTTGGAGAGTTTATTTATGGCAGGGGTCCACCAGACTGGCTTCCTCTTTCTTGAGGAGTTGTTCTTGGTTTTACTTGGGATGGCTCGGTCCATGCAGTCTTGAAGATGTTCATAGAATGCGCTTGTAAAGGATTCTGCCCAATGGATCATCATTTTCTATTTGATTGGGAGCTTTGAAACTTCCCACCTCGGTCTTGAGCAGTGTGAAGTTGGCTTTAGAGAAGTTTTTGTACCTGGATTTCCTTGACTGTGGGGGGGGGGGGGTCGGGATGTGGATGTCCAGTGTGATTAGTTTGTGATCTGATCTTACCAATGACAAGTTTACCTCAGGTGTGGAACATAGGTTCCCCATGTTGGTGATGACCAGGTTCAGTACGTTGTCACCTCTTGTGGGAGTGGTGACCAGCTGTTCCAGGACGTTTCAGTTTATAAACTCAAGGAAGCGTTGGGCTAGGGCGTTTGAGCTTGAGTAGTTTTCCCAGTCAATGTTTGGATAGTTGAAGTCACCCAGTAGCATGGTGTTGGGTAGAATCTTTATACTTTCTAATGTTCTCAGGAATGCTGCGCGAGGGTCCTGAGACAAGGTGGGAGATCTGTAGCAAGATATAAATTAAACAGTCAGTTTACCTGCTGTCAATTGCACTTGGATGGTCTCAAATTCCGCGTGCTGTGCTACTAGCCTGGAGGTGTGGGTGTTCTTGATGAATATGGACACACCCCCTCCTTTTGTGTTCCGGTCCTGGTTTTGGGACCTAAAGGTATGGTAGGAGTTATAGCCTGGTAGTGCTGGGGTGCTCTGGAGCCTTGAACCAGGTTTCTGTCACTGCATATACGTCGATTTCTTCCATACTAAGGAGAGCCTCGAGTGCATGCATTTTGAGGTTTAGACTTCTGGCGTTGAGCAGCATTACCCTCAGTTTTTGTTTATTATTGTTGTTTATGGAAGCGGGTCTGTCTTTTGAGCCTTGCCTAAAAAAGGCAGTATTGGGGTGGCAAGAGTCTTGGCCAGTATTCGAAAGCCCAGGGACGACAGGTGCAAGCTGGCTCTGGCGAAGCAACTTGGCTTGTCAAGCATGTCATCCCAAGCTGACAAGTACTGGATCTCCTTTGAATGACACCAGTAGTTTAACCAATTGTTGAAACTGATCATTTTTTCTTCGTATGCTGGCATCATTTTGGGTGAGGGCAGGATGCTACTCAGAGTCAGAGTCATACCAGCCTGGGCTACATGGTCAGAGAGCTCTTCAATGTCTCTTTTCAGGTAGTCCAGGGAGATACGTCTCAGGTCATTTACACCAACATGTACAATGACAGAGTCATATCTGTACTTGTTGGGGAGTGACCTGAGTGCATGTGTTATGTGGCGGATTCTGGCACCCGACAGGCAGCTTATGGTAACCTTCTTCTTGTTCAGTCTAGTGAGTGGGACGTCTGTGTGCCTGACGATAGAATCACTGATTACTAGTGTGTTAGGTGTGTTATTTAGCCTTAGGGGCTGTTTTGGCACACTGACATTGTGATGTATGTGTTACCTGGTTTCTGTTGTGGGGTGGGGGTTGCTTGGGTGTATGCTTAGGAGGTCTCTTTTGTTTAGGCAGGTTCTTATTTAGAGCCCCTGAGTGTGTTTTTTGCGTGTTTCTGAGAGTTGTTTGCTGGTGCAGCTATGGCTGGTTTATGTGAGTCTGGTAATGTGGTGCTAGTGTTGCCCTTCTTCTTGTGACTGGATGATCCAGTCATGGGTTGAGAGAGCTTAGCCTCCAGCTTGGCTGTGTAGCTGCATCTCTCACATATGTTTATGTTGGTTGGGAGGAGGAGGTGGTTGTCTGTGTACATGAGGCAACTGTAACATTGCCTCAGGATGCCCAGATTCACCAGCTGGACCGGAAAGTACACCTGAAGCTGTCCCTTGAACATGCCTGAATAGATGGTTTGAACTGTATTGCTGACTGGATGAGTAAAGAGGCTTATACTTCCTGAGTACAGGGCTGAAGTGCCAACTGTAAGTTTTAGTAAGTACCGGTCTTAAAATGCCTTATTTCTAGTGCTGGGTTGAAGTGTATGAAGTTTCAAGGGAAAAACTGAAGTGCATACTTCATGGAGCCTGGAATAGTTTAACTGCAGCTAAACAGCGCTGCGCAAACCCGCGCAGAACCGCGATAAGCGGTTTTTATACCAGGGAGATATACATATATATATATATATATATATATATATATATATATATATAAAATATATATATATATATATATATATATATATATATATATATAATATATATATATATATATATATATATATTAAAGTTTATATATATATATATATATATATATATATATATATATATATATATATATATATATATAATTTATTTTATACACTGTCTACTGTTATCAAATGTTAGGGTTACTAAGTGCATCATTAGATTTACATCTCTAAAGAACAGGACAGGTCCTTCCATTTTCAGACAACACAGAACACATGTAACAGATTAGAAGTCAAAGGTTAAAACAACCACATGTTAATAACTATGTCAAAATGTTCTTATTTGTACTGGTTTAGTATTTAAGTGCTTCACCCACCTGAAAAAGGCAAATGTGCTATACTTAACATCTCTAACATGCTTTATTTTTCCAGCAGCCTACCACAAACCTTGCTGCTCTTTCTACTGTTTATAGTTTTTATACCATCTATAAACAAAACTTGGGGTTCTTCATTCACACTAGTGAGAGCCAATAGCAATACTATTAACCAGTACTAACTCACCTTAGGAAGCTATTAAAGAATACATTTTCCATCCTATTTTCCTATATCAACAGTACAGCCACTGATCATTTCTATAGCTTGTCAAATAATGTTGACTGCCCTTGTAAAGACTCGTTGGGACATCAAGCCCACAAATGAGGGCAGTCAGTGCTAAAGTGCTCCACATCAATTATGCATACGCTATGATAACACAACTGTCTAAAAGCTTCAGTATGCATTGCAGCGGTTCTGCTGCTTTAAAACTTAATTATTACCCCTAAATGCTTATCTGGTTCCTTCCATTTCCAGTGTTAGACTGCTGTCTTCACATGGGTTATATGGGAACTAACTGGGATTTAAAACAAAATGCATAACATCTACACAGACACACTAACAGCTGATCTCTGATAGGGCCTATGCATCGGGTAACTGTTGGCATCTGCTACAAGACAGCCTGTTCTCTCAGCAATAACTCCAAGATCTCGGAGTTTATGTCAAATCCATGAATGAAACGTTTGTCAGAACTATCATTATCAGACTCCACTGATCAGCTGCATATTCTGTTGACGACTTAAACTTATTTATTTTTTTTTGGGGGGGGGTGCAATGCCCCTGTGTACCACCAGTAACAAATAAGACCAACTCCAAGATCGAACAAAAATGGATACAGACGAAAAATGTGCAGCTGTTAAAGATTAGACAATACAATTTTTAGTTCTTCCAGATTGTTGTCTACAAGCAACATGACTGACTGGCCCAACTTTCAGAGTTTTAACCTCAGGTAGGGCTTTGACAGATGCTTTCCCATCCAGTTAGCATGTATGTCAATGGTATATGAGGTGCACTGGCATGCATCAACCTCGATTCTTTTTTCTTTTTCCTGGCTGAAGCCAAGTGGAAGGCCTCGGAACAAAAGCCCCAGTGGACAAGATAGAATAAACTAGTGTGTCCCAATCTTCTTAAGAAGTGCCCAATCTCATTCTCAAATAAAGAAAACAGATTAAACAGGGAGGAGGACCTGTGAGGGTAGTGAGAGGTAAGGTGCACATACAGGTGCCATCCCACCCATGTGGATAAGGAAAAACAGGTTAGAAAGATTAGCTAGACTGCAACACAGTATTTACTTGAACATATATAATTACATTAAGTCCTAACATATGCTAATTTCAGTATCCACTGTTATGGTCCTTATTTTGCAGAAGATTCCCAAAGCAAAGAAATGCAGGGAAGATGGGAAAAATAGAACCAAAAGGTAAAGCTGTGCAGGAGACCAAAAGCAAATCCTGCTCTTGCTCTGACGGCTACTTCTAAACTATAATGAGGAGACAGATTATCAATTTTATTGGAGTTCTTTGGTTCTGTGCAAAAAAAAAAAACCCTCCGTTGTCTATGCACACTGAGGGAGTGAGGAGTCCTTTTTCCTTTGTTTTTAGGATTTGAAAAGAAAACTAGTAATTGAGTGCCTTGATTGAGAGACCACTCCAAAAAAGCATAAAAGGATTAGTACAAAGGGTATACACTTGCTCTGGTAAATTAAGAATATTTGCTTCTTAAGACCTGACCTTCAGAAATTCTTCTAGATGAGCTAACACCTAGCAATACAACAGCATCTTTCAAAACAGAAATTGTAGAACAGCTAAAGAAGCTGGTTCAAATGAGACTAAGTTCAACTTTTCTAGGACAAAGTTAACTTAACTCATGATGGAACAATTCTGTACCTTTACTTTACAAAAGAGCTCGAGTACACTGGTATGTCCATGGGAAGATGAGCTAAAATTGGCAGAAGTATGCACTTTGTCAGATGTACAACTTCAGCCACTTTTGCCTTTAGAACTAGATTCCCGGACTGGCATCAGTGGGAGAATCTCTTCTATTTAGCTAGGTAAGATTTCCTTATGTTTAGTTTCCTACCATTCCTCATCCTCAGAATACATGTGCTTACATGGAATCAGAGTAAAGTCATCCAATCTCACTGACTCCACTGTGACGAGGTTTTGGTACAAGAGGGACCTTCTATTTTGAGTCAGATGATCTGCAAGCAGAGGCAAAACTTTCCATTATCCTCACCAGCTTGTTCAGCAGAAGGGAACCAATGTTGCCTTGGCCAAAAACAGATGCTGCCAGCATCACCTGTGGCTTTTTCTCCTTTACTTTTAGAAGAATACTTGGTATCAATGGCATAGAAGATGATGCATATAGAAACAGGCTTGCCCAATTCAGGGAGAAGGTTTCCATTTTCCAAGTCTCTGGTGCTACTGTCTTGCAGTAGAACTGTCTCAGCTGCCGGTTCAGGAAACGGGCAAATGGGTCTAGTTGTGGTATAGCCCATAACCTAATCAGATACAGAAAGGAAACCCTGCATAGCATCCATGTGTGTGTGTGTGTGTGGATCTTATTCAGACCTATTCAGCCTTTTTGCCACAACATTTAATTAAAAGGGGGTATTGCCTCGGGCTGCAATATGTTTTAAAAGTACAACATCAGCTGAGACATCTAGGAGAAAGGCTCTGAAAAGATGAGTTGTCAAGATGTGTTCCCAAGAAAATCAAACTGGTTTAACGTGTCATGTTTAGCTGACAGTCGGGACCCCATTTTCAGAAGCAAGCCAGGGGAAAATCCAAAGCTTTAAGGTTCCCTCTACTGCAACTCCATCCAGGTAGGGATAGATACAGATATTCTTCGTCCTGCAAAATGCAATTGTTAAAGTTGCCATTTTGTAAAGACTCAAGGTGCAATACACAATCTATAGTGGAAGGGTGTAAATTGAACACCCACTCCCCAAGGACAGTCTGTGAAACTTCATGTCACTTTTTTAGCAATGGGGGATATGAAGGCATGTATGCTTTAAATCCAGAATGACCATGGCAATTTAAAGTGGTAGGAGTGGCAAAAGGCTTTAGAGCATTAACATTCTGAATTCTGGCACTATGAGAAACTTTTTGAGAGAGGAGATGCCCAGAAAGGACCTTGCAGTAGAATCCATGTCCTCCCACTCATTGGGACCTCCTCTATGAACCCTGACTGCATTATTTTTTATGACTTCAGAGATGAAATCTAACGGCTCCTAGAAATTCCAGGAATACAACTGCGCACTGGAGCTGTTTGGAATACTAATTTATTGCCTTTTTAAAATAATTTTTAGCACCAATTAAAATTTGATGATTTTCACCCAGCTTTTTTTGTGGGAAACAAGGGTTCCTTTAAATCTCCTTGAATGAAAAAGAATAGGTGGGAAAAGGGGGTGGGGGATTAGAGGTGGTACTGGGAGAGGGGCATCCTGGATGTGTCATGGCTGATCTCTCTAGAAGTCTCATCTCCAACGGTTGCCAGACTTCTCCTTAGGTCTTGCTAACCATTCTGTTTTGAACTTTCCATATTTTCCTTTGTCAGATCTGGGTTCATCTTAAAAAAATAAGGGACAATATTTTGCTGGATAGTTCTTAATCCATTTAGGAGCATGGGTCTGAGAAAATCACTTTACAGAATGCACAGTCATGTCCTTTTCCCTCTAGTCTTATGAAAACTACATGCGCAGGCAGCCTAAACAGTAGATCCTTGTCCAAAAATGTTTTAATTATCTCTGTCTTTACACTGTTTGGAAGGGGCCGATTCCTCAACCAGGAATGTCTCAAAACAACACACTCTCCAGTTTCTACATTACATGATGCATCCAAAGCATAAACACATTCCTTGAATTGCTTGGTAAACTGAGATGAAGGATCACAAAACTCAAACATATGCTGCTTCTAATCTTTATTCGGCATCCTCCTCTGCCTTAAGCCTCATCTTCTCTAGCAGAGATTACTAATATGGAAGCATACGGGAGTGTCAGTTCAAGGCTTTGAAAAAAAGGGTAGCAAAAAGGTAAGCCTGATTCCCAAATTTGTTCAGAATTCTGCTCCCCCTTGTCACTGGGTGGTGTATTCCTGGATAGAGTTATTCTTGCAAGAATCCAGTGACACCCAAATGGGTCAGTAAAGTGTTCTTATAAAGGAACATCTGTGAATCCTCCTTCCTGCTCCTAGGAGCAGGAAGGAGGGAGTCTGGCTCCATAGATGCATTTGTAAGTAAATCTTCCAAAGCCATCCTTCACTACAGGGTAGGGAAGAGCTAAGTGTTACATGCTCAGACAGGCCCATGAAAGCTTTGTATCTGAGCTGGGCCTCTGAGTACTCTACCACACTGAAACACCCATTTCATTCTATGAAGTGCGTGCTCAAAGGCGATATCGACTGCTGAGGCAACAGAGGAAAGGGCATCCTAAGTGTCTGATTCATAAACCTCAGCATACAGTGTCAGACTCACATAAGATAGGTCACATGCTTTTGAATCATGCAGATCAGAATCCTCAGGCTGAGATTCCACCTTTTTTTTTTTTTAAATTAAGGAGCCCAGACACCTCTGGTATTTCTAAATCTGGTCTTTTTGGATTTCAAAAAGGAAAACTTGACCAACCTTGGCTGAAGCAAGCTAACACTGGTTTAGCCTTCAGTACCATGCAACTTTGTGTACACCTGCCTTTGATGCCACAGGTTGCAGGCAAAGGACAAAACTTAATAAGGTCTCCAGAAACCTCCTTGAGCAACAATATCCTGGAGATCCTACCTTCCCCTTCAGTGATGAAAATACAGTCTCTGAAACCAAAGGGTCTTTTTGTCTCAGGAGGTACAGGACATGTGTGATGCCAAAGGGACAGCAGCCTACTAAGTGCCTGCACCAGATACTACACTCAAAACTGTATCCAATGGTGGAGGGCTTCAAAACTGCCACACTTCACCCAGAATCACCAAAACTAAGGGAACCATAGTTACCCCAAATGACTTCTGTCTTACCAGTGCTTCCTCCATGTCTCTTGCTGGAGTACTTTTTAATTTCCTAGGAAGTTCCTGGAGGTTTTGGCCAACACCATGCCAGCACAGAAAGTACAGTTGTGTACACTTACCATAAATGTAGATGTTAGAGTGTATTCACTGTTGCAGTCATCACTTTTGGGTTATCTGCTTGCAGTAGCCCTCAGTTGGCCTGATTAACAAAGTCTTGGGTCCTGCGTCAGTTGCTGTCCCTTCTTCCATGATGTCAGGTTGTCAGGGGTATAAAACATGCAGCAGACGCCATAACATCACTTTTTCTTGCCCCAGAGGTCATGTGCCCCCTTTATGGAAAGCAATTAAATCTATAAATATACAAGGTTATAACAAAAAAGCAAATACACCAAAAAGCTTTTGAAGATAGTAAAGGAAAGTAGAGGTATATCCAAAAAAGAAAAAGAAGGGGGCTGGAGGGAGTGTAACCAGGACTGCAACAGTGAATACACTAACATCTATATTTATGGTAAGTGTACACAACTGTACTATGTTCTTCATGTTTCACTGCTGCAGTCATCACTTTTGGTTACCATTTGGAAATGGTTTGCTTTGAAACAGCCTTTCCCTCTGTCCCTGCAGCAAATGCCACCAGCAGTTGATCAGATTTCCTTTGAGGTTTAGTTCTGTCCAAGTAGAATGTAAGTTGTCTCTGTGCACGTCTAAGGAGTGCAGAATCCGTTCCCCTTTGTTCTGTGGATTAGGAAAGAAGGTTGGCAAATGTATGGACTGATTAAGGGCCACACTGGATACCACCTTGGGCATGAAGGAGGGATTAGTCCTGAGGGAACAGCCTGTCCGCATGAAAGATGATGAAAGGCTCCACTGCCATGAGGGCCTGTAATTCAGATACCCTTCTTGCTGAAGTGATTGCTAAAAGGAAAGCTGTTTTCCAAGAAAGGAATTTTAAGTCCGCAGTGGCAGCTGGCTCGAAAGGAAGGGTGAGCTTTTCCAATACAAAGTTGAGGCTGGAGTTGGAGCTCTCCTGGGTGGTCATAGATTTTTGGCCCCTCTGAGGAAATGCTTAAGCAGTGGATGAGAGAAGAAGGGTGGTTCTGTGTTATAATGAGCTGAGATGGCTGAGGCGTGAACTTTGATAGAGGAGAAAGACAGGCCCTTATGAAGCATCTCAGTTAAGTATTGTAAGATCTGAGGTAAATTGGGCACTGTTGTGCTCATCCCTTGAGATTGGTTCCAGGCACAGAATCTTTTCCATTTTTCAACGCAAGACTTTCTGGTACTAGGCCTCCTTGCCTCTAAAATGATATCCATCACTGGTTTACTGAGGAATGGTAAAGGAGAAATTATGTAATTAGTCAGGCTGCTAGATTCGGTGTTTGAAGTTGAGGATGCAGAATTTGGTTCTCCTGCTGAGACAATAGAGTGAGTCTGAGGTAGGTGCCATGGGGCCCACAGTGACAGAGGGGGTACCAGTGTTGGCGTGGCCAGTCTGGTGCAATCAAAATTGTCCTTGGTTTGTCTTGTTTGACCTTTAGTACTTTGGAGAGCAGAGGCGGAAAGGCATAAAGCTGAAGGACACAGCATCCACTTTCCAAGCTTGTTTGTGGGGAGTAGTTGTGCAGAATTTGTCCAACTGATAGTTTTTGGGGGGAGGCAAACAGGTCTTATATCTGGGCTCCCCCATTTGCTTCTCAACATGTTGAAAATCCTTGGTTCCAGTTTCCACTCGTGTGGGTCCATGAGGTTTCTGCTTAGTTCGTCTTCCAGTGTATTTAGTTTTCCTGGCAGGAATTGAGCTTGTAAATGTACCTTATACCTCAGGGCTGTGTTCCACAATACCATGGCTAGTCTGCAGAGGGGGTAGGAATGTGTACCCCCCTGCTTGTTTATGTACCACATAATAGTGGTGTTGTCCGTTTTTATAATTAATTGTCCTGGAAGAATGTGGTCCTTGAAGGATGTCAGAGCATTCTGTACAGCTAACATTTCTTTTTGATTGATATGCATGTGCATTTGACTTGGGTTCTATTTGCCCTGAATGCACTTCCCTGCCGGGTGGGCCCCCCATGCATAGTCTGATGTGTCTGTTAAGGTTTGGGCGGCAGGGGATAGTGTGAATGGTAGTCCCCTGTTTTGGTGGCAGGCCTCTGCCCACTAAAGGAACTCTAGGCATAGGCAAGGTATGATAGGAATCATTGCCTCTAGATCCTGTGAATGTTGACACCATAGGCTTTTGAGATACCATTCAGTTTCCTCATATGCAGCTGTGCATATGGAATTAGAAGAATGCAGGAAGCCATGAACCCCAAGGCTTGCAATATTTGCCTTGCAGATAACTGGGTTTTTGTGGCCACTTGTTTAAAGTGGGTTGCCAAATGAATCCGTTTCTCTGGCATGAGGAAAGACATCTGGGAAGTTGTATTCAAGCTTGCTCCCAGGAATATAATTTGTTGACAGGGTACCAGTTATGATTTATTTTTGTTTATGGTGTACCCCAGACAAGTCAATACCGTTTGAACAAAGGCTGGATGATTCAAAAGTATGTCCTGGCTTTCTGCCTGAATTAGACAATCATCCATATATGGGTATAGTTGAATATTTCTTTGCCTGCAGAATACCAACAGCGTAGTCCGAGGAACCAGACACTTACTGACCAACACTAAACCAAAACTGTTCCCAGGACAAAACCACGATCCAATGTAGTACACAATATCTCCTTTATTGTAAAACAGTGAAATGGTTGAGCGCTTTTCATCTACCCAACGTAGATTTCATCAGAACACTTGTACATTCAAAACCTGCCCATTAAATACTTTAAAATACCCGCCGTTTACACCACCTGATCAATTAACTATTATTAAGTTTTCAAAACATAAAAAAACAGTACATAAAATAAATGTGATCATGATGCCACTAATTAATGTGATTATAATTAAAACTGCACCATATTTCAAAACATAATCTTGTCTATCTGAGGTTATATTTGTATATATATAGTACATAGAACCAAAACCAAAAACCCAAGCCAAAACATTACATGTTGTCAGTGTATAAATATGTTAATACTAAAAATACATAAACTATTTAATTGTATTGTATATATAAATATATAAATAAATAGCCTATAAGTTAATGAAAAAATATATTTATATATAAATATCTAAAGAAATGTGTGCACATCTGATAAAGATTTAATTTCTAATAAAGGGTTTAGTAGGAACATATTCATTTATACCAGGGGGACTGGCTGCATTGAGTCTAATTTGCCATTTGATTTCTTTTTCCCCCAGTATAGCTTTAATGTTACCTCCCCCCTTGGGTTAGTGTTAACCATTTCCAATATAGCAAATTTGAAGGAATTACAGCCTACACTACTAGCTAAATGTCTGTAAAGGGCATTGTTGATATCTTTCTTCTTTATACAATACAGATGGACATATATTCTATTACGTAATCTTCCGTCAGTTTTTCCAACATAAAAACTAGTAGAGGAAGTGCACTTCCCCAAATATACAACATGTTGTGACTGACAATTTCCTTTGCAAAAAAATATTCTACTTTTTATATTGTTGTCTAAACTAATACTCTCAGTCTGTAATATAAAAGAACATTGATGGCAATGTCCACATTTCCTAGTCCCTTTCATGTCATTCTTCCCTGCATGATTTCTATAGTTGGACCTAACATCAATCATTCTTTTAAAATTCATCCCTGTTTTATAAACATAGGTGGGTCTCTCACCTAATTTCTCACATATTCCTTCATCACTTGTAAGTATATTCCAATTACAGTCTATAATCTTTCTAACTTCCCCTACATGTTGTCCATATTGTAAAATACATGCCCTTTGATATTGTTCCCCTGTTTTGTTACATCTATTTACATTGGGTGAGGAAAATACTTTTCCTAGGACTGGTGGGTATTTTTTGCCCCATTCTCTTATGACATATTCAGTCACGTCCTTTATCATATATTCAGGGTAACCTCTTTGTCTCAATAGATTCCCAATGAATGCCATCTCAATGATCATACCTTCCCTAATAGATGTCATCCTAGCCGCCCTTATACACTGTCCTTTTATTATATTACGTTTCTGTGTATAGGGATGGTTACTAGAGAATTCCAGATACGCATTACAAAATGTATCTTTTCTAAAGATCTTGGACTGGAAGGTGTTCCCGTCAGTAAATATGTAGGTGTCGAGATAATTGATCCCTGTCCTACTGATGTTGTAGGTGAATTGTAAATATGAGGTACTGTCATTGATATAATCAATGAATTTAAATAAATAAATTAAATAAATTCTCCTCTTCCCCCTTCCAAAGTATGAACAAATCATCCAGATACCTTACATAACATATGAAAAAGAAATCAAATGGCAAATTAGACTCAATGCAGCCGGTCCCCCCTGGTATAAATGAATATGCTCCTACTAAACCCCTTATTAGAAATTAAATCTTTATCAGATGTGCACTAATTTCTTTAGATATTTATATATAAATATATTTTTTTCATTAACTTATAAGCTATTTATTTATATATTTATATATACAATACAATGAAATATTTTATGTATTTTTAGTATCAACATATTTATACATTGACAACATGTAATGTTTTGGCTTGGGTTTCTGTTTCTATGTACTATATATATACAAATATAACCTCAGATAGATAAGATTATGTTTTGAAATATGGTGCAGTTTTAATTATAATCACATTAATTAGTGGTATAATGATCACATTTATTTTATGTACTGTTTTATGTTTTTAAAACTTAATAATAGTTAATTGATCAGGTGGTGTAAAAGGCAGGTATTTTAAAGTATTTAATGGGCAGGTTTTGAATGTACAAGTGTTCTGATGAAATCTACGTTGGGTAGATGAAAGCGCTCAACCATTTCACTGTTTTACAATAACGGAGATATTGTGTACTACATTGGATCGTGGTTTTGTCCTGGGAACAATTTTGGTCTAGTGTTTGCCTGCAGAATACAATGACTGGAGCTAGGCACTTTGTGAATACCCTGGGCATAGTAGATAAACCAAAGAGCAGTGCAGAGAACTGATAGTGCATGTAGCCTGCTTTGAAGCATAGGCATTTTCTGCAAGACTCCCTGATAGGGATGTGCAGGTATGCTTCTTTTTAGTGTTGCCAACCATGCATCTTTGCCTAGCATAGGAAGCAGCTGGTGAAGAGTCAGCATCTTGAATTTTGGAATCACCAGAAAGGTATTTAGAGTACAAAGGTCCAGAAGAGGACGCCATGTATTGCCTTTTCTGGGTACCAGGAAAAGTCTCAGATAGAACCCTTGTCCCTTTTCCCGCATGCTTAAGAGAAAGAGTACTTGAGTTTGGGCCTCTGCCCACTGATTTGGGGGTAGATCTGGCCACCCACTTGGTGTTGGTAAGGTGTGGAAATGAAATCTGTATCCTTGGGACACTATTTAAAACCCATTTGTCCTGAGTAACGAGTTCCCAGTTTTTGGCCTGCAGACCAATCTTTCCACCTAAAGGAGCATTCAGTTGGGAAGTGCTTGGAAGTTTTAGAAGCAAGTCATTGAGATGGTTTTCCATGGGGGGAGTCTTACTACTCCCTGATTTAGGTGCAGAAACCCCCTACTGCTTAGTCTCATGTGTCCCCCTGGGACTGAAACCTGGGGTTTCTGCTTTGTCTGGGTTCGGGCTTGAGAAGACTTTGAAGAGGCTGGAAATGACCAATTCTTAGAGGGACAGTGCCTACTAAATCTAGGAGGCTAAACTTAAAAGAAATCGTTAACAGTTTGCATAGATTTAGCTTTATCTTCCATCTTTTAAAGAACTTCCTCAGCCTTGTTGCCAAGCAGGCGGTCCTGAGTTAAGGGAGCATCCAACAATTTAGCTTCAACATGATCAGGTAAAGATTGCTCCTTAAGCCAAGCATCCCTTCTGAGCACAGATCCAGTAAGAGCAGCCCTGCAAGAGGCCTCTAAAGAATCAAATCCACATTGCAAAGTATGTTTTCCAACCTGTTCAGCATAGTGCATTAAATCCTTTAATTCTTTATTTTCCGCAGTCAGAAATCAACATAATTTTCTGTTTAAGCAATCCAATAACATGTTGTTGAAACTTTAACATATGAAACTAATGGCCAAGGTTGCATAAGTGTAAACCTTCTTACCCCATCTATCCAGCACTCTGGAGTCTCTCTATCTGAAGGGGTAGGACTTTTAGCAGTAGAAGCCTTAATGGCCTTGGGCCCCTGTGAAACAGTCTCTGGATCCGCAATAGGATTTATAAAAATGAACTTGTGTGAATCAGGAACCCTGTAATATGTCAGGTTTTCTTGGAAGCAGGAGGCAAGGAATCAGGGGCCAAACTAGATTCCGAAAAAGCATCAACAACAATGTCTAGTACTAGAGGAATAGCTAAAGGCCTATGCTGAGGCAGGAGTAAGAATTCCCTAAGCCTCTTTTTTGAATCAGAAAAATCCGGGCTTTCCCAGTGGAAATGCTCCCTTAGAGTATGTAAGGTTTTACGAAAAGAAAAATCCTCTGGCAGAGAAGCAGAGGGAATAGAGTCCTCTGCGTCAGAATCAAGTAGAAATGGGCAAATCCAGATCATCAGAAAAATCTAAATCCTGGTCAGAAGATTCATAAACAACTTCAGTCCTAGGTCTCTTATAAGGGGGAGGCTGGTTTCCCCTGATTAGAGTTATAAGATCTTTAGCCATTCTTATTTGTTTTTTAGGCATAGAGGTCTGAGCATGCAGCCTGGGCATCATTTTTTTAGGCATGGTTCAAGATTTAGGCCTAAAAGAAGGAGGCGTTGGTTTAATATTCAAGTCCGTAGGCCTGAATACACCCCTCAGAAGCTGGCGCCTGCACAGCGGCTCCGGACCCATTCAGGGTAGAGACATCCACATGTTCCATAGTTGAAGCATCTCACAGCATACCGGACTCCGAATGGGTCTCAGTAGAGGCCCGTGAATGAGAAGTAGCGGGTATCAAGGGCTGCGAAAGTGCCTCGTTGAGTACTGGTGGACTGGCTTAGCAGAAGCGTCGGCAGTTTTGGACCTCGGCGGCCTGTCTGTCTTTATCTTTGCGTTTTTTCGTAATCCCAGTAGTTGGATGGCTAACTGACAACATTTCTGGATAATTAAACTGAGAACCGAAATATTTTGAGGTGAAAATACACTGACGACAGAGTGCGCTGATTAAATAAAGCACAAAACCGACAGCATGGTACGTTGTGGTCAGGGCCTAGGCAAGGAATACAGTACGAATGAAAATCTTGAGATATTTGCCTTCCACAAGTAATGCAATTATTAACTTTTACTGACATCGGTAAGGAGCAAGAAAACTTTTCCTCAATGGGGTACTTAGCTTTAGTTGAAGACTTCGGCTCTGAAACTCGAAAATGAAAATTTCAGTAGACAGCCGACCGGCACTTGCTAACTGCTTCTGCTTCGGGCACTGCACGGCAAGAAAGACTGATGTAATGGCATCGACTGCATGTTTTATACCCCTGATGACCTGACGTCATGGATGAAGGGACAGCAACTGATGCAGGACCCAAGAGTTTGTTAATCAGGCTGACTGAGGGCTACTGCAAGCAGATAACCCAAAAGTGATGACTGCAACAGTGAAACACGAAGAACATCCAGGCATTTACCCATTTTCTAGCTGTAAACACCTGGAGAGACATTTAGCACCCTCAAATTGTCCTCCAACTGAAACCAGCACAACACAGACAAATAGTGCTGCTACCACTCTGGCATTTTTCCAGACTACCCAGAAATCTGAATGTTGGTCTGGTAGTCTGGAAAGCACTGTACACACTATGGTACTCTGTTTATCTGCAAAAATAGAATGCTGGAGTTCATTAAAAAAAAAAAAGCCTCAGAATAACTTTTCAATTGAAAAGCATCGCTATCAATGCATTAAAAACTGGCACTTTGTTATAAAAGGGAGAAAAAAAGCAATGAAAGGTGTTCTACCTTGTGATCATGTCTGCATCTGCATCATAAAATGGGTGGGAGAGTGGATAGGGTGGGCTGGGAAATGGGCGGAGATAGGCAGGGTTGTAGAAGTGCAAGTGGGTGCGGCTTTGGTCCAACTTTCACCACAGAGAAAGGTGGCAACCCTATAGACAAAAATATACATTGTCCTCTGGACTGAGACAGAACAAGTATAATTTGTGAAAGTCTTTGTAGGAAATCTGCTTCCACAACATCATACAACTGTTAACCTTAACAAATTCTTCTGTTTCAAAATCATAGAGAAATCACAAAAGTAAGATCAGAAAGATCCCCTATGGAGTACTTACATGGCTCTTGGAAGCAGGTCAACCAATGGACTGACACTGCTTTGGAACAATGTAGTATGCAACACTGTATAGCAAGAAAGATCTGAAAGTGCCATCAGCTGATGTGCCCCTTAGACCCACTAACATCCTTGCATCCTGGTGAGGGGGCCTTGGATCAATGTAAAGTTTGGAATTCGTGCTGGCCTTTCAGGCAACCTGCAAGCAGGAAGCCCAAAAATAAGGACAGCAATGGTGAATAGTATAATGTAACTTATTTAACTCCATTATCTGTCAATCTCACATTGATACACACAAACTCATTGATATCACACATGCACAGAACTACATGTTTTTATCTGCCAACCTCATATTTACATACACAAACTTCTTCACCCACCAATGCTTCTCACATACACATCACACTCACATACAAGCTGTGATATCCATCCTCTAGGCTAGACATCAAGGAGCCTCAATCCTCACCACTGTCACCAGTGGGGAACGTTCACTGTGAGAAAACAGACAGTATTTTCAGATGCAACCTTCTGTACAGAGTGGAACTTTCCTTAAGAGCACAAATGGAATGTACACCCCAGTCCTGGGGATGGGCCTTCTCTCCAGGCCCCAAATAAGACTACCCACTGACCACTATATCACAGAGTCCTTAGCCAGGTGTTCCAAGCAAAGTCATCCACCACCCTCTCTATGAAATCAGTGCTCTCTCTGTGTGTCCCTGTTCAAAGTAGCTGTCTCACACACACACACTTGAGATTTGGATTTTCACACAAATACCTGTGAAAGGCTGGCAAAGCTTACCCGCTCTGACACCTCCACCTAGAGTATAAAGTAGAGTTACTGCCACCAGAACACCTGAAGCCAGCTACTTCAAGGTTCTTACAACGATACCCAATTATACTCAGTAAAATTAGTACTTATATAAATTGTAGTGTTTGATCACGCAGCAACACTTTCAGGAACGTTGAGCCACAGTGCCACTAAATAAATGCAAGAACTCTCAAAGATTAAATATTTTCTAAAACCAGCCACAATGAAAGGTTTAGATATATTTAATAAATAGTAAAAAAAACATAAAAACACTGAATATTTATTTAGAACAAATACCAGAGTTTCAGTTACAGGAAATATTAAAAAAAAACACAGACTCAGATACAAAAAAAAAAACTACATTCAGCTAATCTCACTATATTTTCTAACTGAAGAATTACTGTTCCCTTATTACTTACTAAAGCAAGGCAAGATGAAAGTGGATGAGCATCTCTGTCAGGTCCAAAAAGAGTGCACACCTCATATCTTTCACTAGTATTCAATTACAATTTCAGTGCTGGCTACAGAATGACATCAGATCTGGTCACCTGACTCTGTGGTTCTCATACTACCCCCTCACTAGAAACTGGGCCAGGATCTGGCACTGATGTGTCAAAATGCACACAAACTTTCGCAAAGATTTACTACAGCATTTGAAAACTATAAAACAATTCCAACACTTTCCTGCAGAAACTAACAAACTATTCTCTGGCACCCCGGGTAGCAATTAGTTTACCACTAAGGACAACAGAACAGGACCCCAGTCCAAGCTTTTCACAGACAATGTGTCTCAGGCTACATTCAGACTTGTGACAAAATCTTTATGGCTTGAACCAAGTCATTTAATTTCAGGCGATTTTTCTTAAGGTTAGCTGGGCTCAGCATTCCCTCCCTTCCAGTATCCTCTGTTAAAATAAATACAGTTCATAATTTGCAATCGAGTCTGACATACGTGCATATTTCTTTTCTGTCCAGCAGGACCCACATTTTTTAACACCAGTAACTTTACAAATACAGCTAACTTTGCTGTCATATGATACACATGCACTGCCCTGCTCACTCTGGCACAGGTGGTACTACCTCACATCATCACACAAGCTTCTGTTGTCAGATTTAAAACAGATACAAACATGCTGTCAATAAAAGATCTTGCACTGAAGCATGCACTTTTTTCAGGCACATGCTCAAATATTTGCTAATGAAGTACTCAGCAGCACAAAGGATTAAACCAGCTGTCTCACATGGATGATATTGCTGGTTTAAACCAGCAATCATATGCATAAGCACGTACACACACATCTATGTATGTATAAATATATATATATATATATATATATATATATATAAATATACACACATCACACGCACGCACACAAACTCGCATACCTGCTTCTGCAAAGCAAGACTCAATAAAGCAGACTGGCAATTCCTACTCCGATGAAAGTCTTCTTTCAATGAAATGAATGTAACCCATCTTAAGTTTCCATGCTTCCCCAAAGCAAAAGTAAGAAGATGACACACTCCCATGTTCTTCAGCTGTGGTTCCCCACAGAAAGGGGCAAGACAAATCTAAAAGACAAAAATCAGTCAATAATATAAATTCACAATACTCCTAGAGCAACTAAAGTGAGTAGAATGAGAATCCAAAAAGTGTGTGATCATGAATTCCACCACAGTGGTCATCTCTATTCACACATCTGCAAAATTGTACTATCAGGGGCAATTTGCAGTGATAAAAGACTAGGAACAATCATACATAATAAAAAGATACCTCTCAAGTGATGCTGAAGCCAGAAAGGCCAAGAAGCACAGCTCGGAAATCTACATCCTTACAAATGTTCACAAAGGACATATCTGAAACAAGCATCTACGGCAGCCATTCCCACACTCAACCATCCTGGGGGAGTGATCTTTGACTGCATTGGCCATTACTCGAATTGAAACTGAGAATAACTCAGCTGGTAACAAATATGAAAAGTATCTATTTGAAAAATGCAAAAATCTTCAATAAATGAGGTAAACGTGACAAGCAATTGCTCTGTTTTACTGAAATCAAGCACTCCTTTCAGATGCCAAGTGAGATATAAAAATCCAGAGTATTATGGACCCTCTCCCACTGAATTATACCCCCAAAAACAAAGGAAAGATCTAGTTCAAATGCCACCTACAGGGAAAAATATGGGTTTGCCCTGAGAGGGAGCGATTGCCCATTTAAAACACCAAGTACAATTCTTTGTAAAGAAAGGCCATCAACACTGCAATCAGTTGCAACAGTAAAGTCTTTGAAAAGAGAGCTAAGGTCTGTTGAGGCAGCTGACTCAAACAGCAGAAAGACAACTGTGAGTTAATAAAGTTCAAATGCCAAGCATGACACTAGTTCTCCAGAAGAGGCTGGTAGTACGGAGGCCTTTAGGAATTGATGAGAAGCTGGTGCTCAAAGAGAATTCTGTGGTCAGGGATTTTCAACAAGTGTGCCACGGCACACTGGTGTGCCTTGAGAGGTCAACAGGTGTGCCATAAGATTTTTTAAAAAGATAGTTAGCCTTTTACAACTTAAGGATTACTTCACTCACCTGCCGTTGCTGCCACCAAGCATGTCCATCCACAACCCACCAAAAGCCACTTTGCCTCCATGTTATTTTGAATTAAGTAAATACAAGAATTATCATGGAGGCAAGGTACGGTGGTACAGATACTCTGACTATCCCGAATACACAAGGGTACAAAACATGACGCTGCCATCTTTGCTGTGCTCAAGGGCAATAGGCCCCTATTGGTGGAGGGACTAGCAATTGACATAACTTGTCCTGCCTCAGTATTTGTATGGATTGTGACCACTATAGTTCATGAAGTGTAAAAGGATTTGTTACACTGGCGTCAAAATCATTGTTATCAGAGATGAAAAAAGTACTAGATGAGAATATCACAATTGTCAGTTATATTAAAAGCAGGCCGTTACAATCAAGATTGTTTGCAGCACTATGTTCCCATTGGAAGTTTCTCACATGCAGTTGTTATTCCATACACAAGTTAACATTCCATACAATATTAACAATGAAATAATACAGTCCCAGATTACAATATTATACAAAGACACTACAAAGTACTGGATTCCTTAGAAGAACATCAACAAGATGAAATTCCACTGGTTTAATAAAAACTAAACCAAATTCAGATTTAGCGCTTTCATCCACAGATAGTGTGGACTTGCTCAGACTATCTTAAATTAATCAATCAAGAGTTTAAATACTGATTTAGGCACCAAAAGTACACGTATACGCCATCAAGAAAAAAGATCGTACTAATGCACTATTTAGGCATATAGATAAACACGGGGAAAGTCATGGTTTTAGATTTGCAATATTAGAACACCTTAAGCAGGGACAAACAGGAAGTAATTATAAAGCTATTTTAAGTCAGAAGGAAGTTAGATGGCAGATCTTAACTGAAGCCTCAAATGAACCAGGATTAAATGACTATATAACAATTAAACCCATATTACAGATGCATATATAGAGACCGTAACGTAATGCTATTATAGGAATTTCACATTTCACATTACACACTCATATTTTACAACTACTTAGAACTATTTATGTATATGTTTATATTTATTTTATATATTCTTCCTGTTTAGTAATGGAACATGTAAGTTGAATTATCTCCCACTGATATTAAGCATTATACAATTATCACAATTATTATAACTATTATAGACATTGGCAACAGCTATCATCGTAAAGTGTGTTTAAACATTTTTAAAATGGTCTTACAGATATAAGAGCATGTACAATGTATTTTATAATTCATGTTGCACAATCATTTTGCACAATTTATTTTGTACAGTATATTTGTTTTTTGTACTACTAAGTGTATTTTTATGCAGTTTTTAAGTGCATATGAAATGTGTATTTTTCTTTAAATGAAGGGGCTCTGTACTTTTGGCGCCTAAATCAGTATTTAAATGCTTGATTGATTAATTTAAGATATTCTGAGGAAGTCCACACTACCTGTGGACGAAAGCGCTAAATCTGAATTTGTTTTAGTTTTTATTAAACCAGTGGAATTTCATCTTGTTGGTGTTGGCGTTTATTTTACTACTTCATTATTTGGTTGCTGAACACTATTGTGGGGTTTATTATACAAAGACAGGAAATCTAGAAAGGGTGGACGAATAGCTATATTATTTAAAAATCACCTAATTCTAGACCATGTAGACAAACATTCCTGAATTTGACTATGCTGAACTTATCTTTGCTAAATTAAAAATTAATCCCAAAACACACACTATTATTATTGGTGGTCATATCCCACTAGGAAACACTATCCCCACTCTGGAAAACATACTACTCTGGATATCCAATTCTCTCCCACAAGAAACAATTCTGATGGGAGATTTCAATATAGATTGGCTTAACTGCTCCTCAGAAAAGCCATCTTCCCACATAAACTTCCATGGGTTTTACTCAACTCATCACCTCCTCTACAAGGACTGATAAATCTTCCATAAAACAGTAAATTCTTGACTGGATTTTAGTTATCAACCCCTCAGGCATCTCAATCAGGTTGTCTGCCAGAAAGTCTAAGTGACCATCAGCCAACTTTCCTTCTTAGGACTCTGACTCAACAAGTCATCCAACCCACCTTCCCCTTAATCAGAAAGAGAAAAAAATTCAACTTAAATAGCTTCATCACTCTAAATAGTTGTAACTGGGAATCTCTCAAACAGTTACCATTTGATGATCCAGTTAACTCATTCAACAACACATTCTTAGACATACTAAACTCCCATGCTCCCACTAGAACTATCAGAGTAAAATCTAAGTATGCACCCTGGCTAACTACAGAATGTAGATCCCTATTCAACGCTAGAGACAAAGCCTGGCAACAGTTTAAAAAAAAAAAAAAACAAACTAAGCAAACATATCTAGAACTTGGAATAAAACAAAAAAAGGAAAAAAAAAAATAGACAAAATCAACTATTACCAAAACAACCAAACTAATCATAAAAATCCCCTCAAAATTCTGGGCAGCAGCTAACAACATACTTCAACCAGGTAAATTCACCACCCCTGCCCCAACAACCTACAATTCTGATAATATTGCAATCCAATGTAATAAATTCTTCACAGAAACTATCCAATCCCTAGCCAACTTTCAAGGCTTTGACAGTAACTCTACCTCTATTGCCCTCCAGAACAGCACCAAATTCCAAGACTCCACCTGCCACTTTAACCTACACTCAGTATCTGTAATAACTGTAAAAAACTTAAACCAACAACTCTAGCCACTGACAACCTTCCAACAGAATTTCTACAAAGTGCAACTGAAGCAATAGCCTACCCAGTAGCCATACTCAAACCATTCAATATCTGAAAGCTAGGTACCCGTAATATGGAAAGTCTCCCACATTCTACCACTACACAAGGGAGATAATTCCACTGAACTAACCAATTATCACCCAATTGCCATTCTGTCTTCCCTCATCCAAAATACTGGAAATAGTCATGCACACCCAACTAATGGACTACCTTCTCACACACAAACTACTATCAAACACCCAACATGGCTTCTGGCCCTTTCACAGCAAGACCACAGCACTACTATCCTTTACTAACACTGATAACCACCATAGAAACAATGGAGAATTTGTATTAGCCATATTTTTAGACTTATCCAAGGCCTTTGACATGGTCAATCACAATAAACTCATCAATATATTTTCCACTCTAAACTTCAGCAATTCCACTATTACATGATTTAAAAGCTATCTAACAGGAAGACTGTAAAGCCATCCAATGGTAACATCAACTCGCACCTCTTCTTCCAATCTCCTTAGGGGTTCCACAAGACTTAATCCTTGGATCACTACTATTCTATTTATCACTAAGGACCTCAGCACCACAAGTCTCTGTAGTACAATAGAGATACACTGATGACTCCACCCTAAAATGTGCTGCCCCCATACTGGAAGACCTCCACACCAAAACCCAAGATTCCTTTCTGTCAGTAGAAACCTGGCTCACTAACTCCCAGCAAATTCTAAATCCTAAAAAGAAATAAGTTCCTTCTTTTTTAGCCCAACCAGATTCCCCTCATCTCCCTAGTCCTTTAATATCTTCTCTAGGAACAAAACTATGATCACCCCAAACACTCACAATAAACTGCTCATGCTAGAAATTGGTAACTACCTGAAATTCGATATTCACATCGCTCAAACCATCAAAAAGATTCACAATAAAATAGATCTATACAGACACAAACAATTTCTTACAAATAACACGAAAGTTACCAAAGCCTGCACATACCTCCTATCAACTCTCCAATATGCCTCCCCAGTATTAACCAATCTCCACAAAATGGACTTAAACCAACTGGAATCTTGCTATAATAAAATAGCAAGACTTGTCACTATAGCTTTACATAGATCACATCACTGTACAGCACTAAAACAGCTTAACTGGCTCGAATTCCCAAAGCCTCTACACTTTAATCAAATAACCTTTACCTACAAAATTCTTCAACCAGATAAAACCCCTTCTCTCCAAAAACTCATTCGACCATACACCTCAGCCCGATCTCTCCACTCCAGTAACCAACACCTTCTAACCACCAAAGCCAACAACCCAGCTAGGAAATCTCTCTTCTCAACTACATTCCTAAAATTTGGAGTAAGCTGCCAACCCCAATTCTTCTAACAGCTCTCTTTCACAATTCAAAAGGCACCTCATATCACACCTAATGGACACCTGGATATGTTCTTGTTACTCCCCAGATTAGGCCTTCCTGCTTTCCCAAGCAATCATTTACCCTCTATTTAAACAGGGTGTAGTAACCTCATCTGTTAAGTTTATAATCCTCTCTCATTTCAATCACATCTGTAGCAACTACATCTATATGTGTATAACTCTCTTGATTACTTCAACTGTAGCAGTATGAGCTATGACAGGAATGAAATGTATGTCTCCTACTTTTGTATTATTTGCCATCAACATAGTATCCTGTATGTTTGTTAAACTGCTGAAATGTCTGTAACTGGAACTCTATGTATGCTAGTATATGTTGACATTATCCTTGCAACTGGAGCTTTTCTACCCGGGTCTCCACGGAAAAGGGACCTGTGTCCAGTCACACTTTCCCAGTAAACAAATGTAAAATAAATAAAAAGTTAGGTGGGTTTCTCGTTGTCAAGTTCTATTAAGATTTTCTGAACTAAAAGAGGAAGTTCTAACTTTTTTGACAACTCAACAATCTCAGTGAGTGGACTTTCTCAGTGATGGGATTTGATGCAATAAGGTTGCATTTCTTTCTGATTTGATTCAATCTTTGAACACTCTTAATAAAGGTATGCAAGGAGATTGTGAAAATATTCTTACTTCCACTGACAAAATGAATGCGTTCAAAGAAAAACTAATGCTTTGGGAAGAAAGAAAGAATCAGAAGAGAAAATGCAGTAGAAATGTTTGAGTTAATGAAAAGGTGGAAACTGGATGGAAGTCTTATAGATCTAATTTTATAAACTTTAATATTACTTGGTATAAATACTGAAAAATATTTTCCCTCAGCTGACATATCACCCTTGGATTGGATAAGAGATCCATTTGTCTTAAATGCCTACAAACTGGCAAACAAATATTACAGAAGAGGTTGAGTTGACAGATAAGAAATGACAGGATTAAAACTAACATTCAACAACAGATGCTACTTAACTTTGGTTATCTCTTAAAATTGAATTTCCCAATATTACAAAAAAGCAACAGAAGCACTTCTTCCGTTCTCCATGTCATATTTGTGCAAATCAAGCTTTTCTGCAATGAATAATATTAAGAACAAAAAATAGATTGCGGCTGGAAAGCATGGAAGAAGATTTAAGAGTATGCCTGTCCAAAATTCACCCTCACACAAAAGACATTCTAAAACAGCATCATGCTCCGATACCTCATTAAATATTAAATGCAAGTATTAAAAAAAAAAAAAAAAAAAAAAAAAAAAAAAAAAAAAAAAAAAAAAGGAAAAAATTTTCTAAATCAATCAAAATTATACCTATTTTTGTCAGGCAAAAAAATAAAATATGGTTCCAAGAGAAATACTGAAAAGCTTACAGCCACAGAGTCCCCAATAAGTGTCCGTTCACCACAGATACAATGTTCGTAGAAAACGAAACCCAACAATCACATCCACGGATAAAATTTTTTTTTTATTTTTATACTAGGTTAAAAACTTGAATACAGATTAGTTAAACGCTTTCACCCATCTTAGTAGGCTTCTTCAGAACAAAATATTAATTCCAAGGACGCCTTAAATAACTTCTTTGGTGCCAAAAATCATTCAAACATTTAAAGCCATAGATACCCTAAATACGGCTGTCATATGAACCAAATACATTTATTCACTGCCCTTAATAAACAAAATCCAAAACTGGGCAGTTTGAAAATAAATTGACATGTCATGTTTAAAATGTTAAAAAATCTATATGTTAACATCCTGCCTTGCTAGAACGCAAGATCAATGATTTATAAAAAGCGTTCATCGCTATAAAAACTCAACCCTACACATAAAAAACATGTCTTATTGTCTAACCCTACTTGAGTAAAATTACCCTATCGATACGTATTCTAACCTAAACTTGTTAGATGATTTGTAGACAGACTGATCAGGTCCCTTATATCTACGGAAAATAAATTCTGTTACCATCATTCATAACTACTACCAGTCCTAATGTAGAAATAACAATAAAAATAATATATCTATTAATGAAGTTTGTGATACCAACGAACCCAATAATAAAACTACTGAGTATGTGAATACTCTCTGGTTACTTCTAAAAGTTGGTATATATGTCAAAAAGTTTTTTATCCTATAACCTACTAGCATAAAAAATGTATGACTAATGATATATCTACTACTGTCCATCAATAGTTATACAAAATATATTTAGAAAATTCTAATGGAAATTTAAGCTTAAACAAAACTGATCAAACAACATTGAATGTGGTTGATGTAACATGTGCATTATTTATATTAATGAATGAAATACTGGAAACAAACCTTTGCTTACCCATATAAATAACACATATTCACCTAGCAATGTCCATCATTTTCCATACTCTAGACACAGCATTTATTCCATGTATATTAGTAATAATCACATTTATTTTATCGACAAAATGGGTTTACAAGAAATAAAATAATTCAACCCTGGTAATGTAGTGGCATCTAAATATAACTTCCACCATGTTTCCTTGAAACTTAGTAAGGTTTTGAAATCTCCACCCCGTGGATCCTGTTTGATAGTCTCAATAATAGCGAATTTGAATCCTAGTGTATGTCCTTTCATTTCTATATGTCTGTAAAGGGCAATAGTGGGATCTTTCTTTTTGATGTTATATACATGTTCATAAATACGTCTTTTCAGACATCTCTCTGTCTTTCCCACATAAAAACTGGGACATTCATTACATAACGCAATATAAATGACCATTTTAGAGTTACAATCCCTTTAATAAATTTCACTCTAGGTTTAAATATGTTTTGGATCACCACTTCTTTACTATCATTAAGAAATTTGCATTGATTGCAACTTCCACATTTAGGAAGGGTGGATTACACCACTAAATGGATTGAACAAAAGTCTGGAGAACAGGGAAGAGGGACAGGAAGAAGGGACAAGATGTCCTGAGTCTTGTCGCAGTCATTACCGGGGAAAGGAATCCCTTTTACTTTGGTTTGGAAGCATTATCCTACTACCATTTCCTCTTGGTACCCTGACTTTTGTTAAAGCTCAGAGTTTTGTTCTGCCATTTGAAGTGGGACACTTATGGAAGAAACTGTGAATATAAAACATTTTACATGATCCATACATCAAAGTACCTCCATCATTCCACTGGTTGACAACCTGGGTAGGAAGACCAAACTAATTCAGAACTTAAAGGAGCATTCATAATATATATTTTTTTAAATCTTTGGAAAAATTCTGGTTATGCAACCTAGCATACATTCTCGAAACAGAAGCATCTGCACTTCCAGAAATAGTGTCCTCACGTTCCAAGACATTCCTCAAAACATTTCAAAACCGGAGACATATTAGAAACAAATCGCATTCATGTAGCATTTCTGTTCAGCAGGCCAAAATACAGCAGTCATCTCAACTAAGCACATACTGCAAAAATAAATGTCCACATGAAGCCCTGATCATTCAAAATTCTAAAGACTACATTACTAGACTAAGCCCACTATTTTCTCTGAGCTTCTAACCAACTGCCAATTTTATTCAGCACTGCAAGATTAAATGAAACAAAAGTTCTTTTGTTAAGAGCTGGCAGCTAGAGAAACTGCAGCTGGGTCAACTGACAACAGAGCAAAGACAGCTCTAAGGATCAGAGTACACCTTGTACTTTCTTCAAAGCCTTTTTAGGACTGGTTCACTAACCAAAGGCATTTCATATGCAGTTTTATAAACATCTTCTAATGCTGGTAAAGGAGGAAGAGCAAAAACATTTGGAATCTCTCCCTCATAAGATCATAAACTCTGCCCATCTCTATTGTGTTGGTGTTGTTCGTTTTCATTTATATAAATGTATGACTGCTTATGTTAAGTGATGGTTAAATAAAGTTGTTTCTTGTTTAAAAAAAGGGGTCAGGAATTGCATAATTTATGTAATGTTGCTTAGATTATATGACATACAGCAATACATGTGAAGTATAACGTTTGTTAATGTTAATTTAATACAACTTGATTACTTTTGCATAAATGTAAATTTGCCTATGTCAATTGATAATTATATATAGGTGTTGAAAAAAAAAAACCCTCTGCCAGTCTCTGGCTTAGCTGCACACTGCTTCCAATCAAACACATCTTCAAACCTACCTGGCATCTGTGGAAAGGTGAACATAAACTTTTCACCTTTGAAAGAATCAAACTGGAGAGACTCGAGTGTTCAATACCGTCTGCATCAGAGTCCCCCATCATCTGTATCTCTAGACTTTTCAAAAGAAGTCAGCCCCATAGACATTCTGAACAGGTGCATAATAACAGAGATTAGCTAACTGTAAAACACTTAGCTAAGGAAACCATATCAGCATTATACATGGTAACAACCTGTCATATGGTGAGATCTAGGTTTCTTCTTGCTACAAACTACACTACAGGACAAAATATCTGGGGACAGAGTCTTACGACTAGCAAGGATCTCTTTCACCAGACCTCCCCTGCACCTAAAGGGTTTTGTTGCCCCATACCTGAACAGCTTCGGAGAAGGTGTCTGGCCCTTGTACCACAAAGAGCTGCAGGCTGACAACAGAGGGCAATGGGGAATAAGGTAAGTGCACTGCAAGCCAGCTTAAGCCAACAACAGATTCATAGATTATAGGCTGAGACATGTTTTTGTTCATTTTTTTATTTTTAGGTGCAAATGGATTTGAAAGGGGGGGGGGTTGCTCTATCAAGTCAGGGGGAAAAGACCACCACCCAGAATAATACAGTGACACTATTAACGGATGACTTACAGCTGCAATAGGAAAGTACAGTTGTGTACACTTACCATAAATGTAGATGTTAGAGTGTATTCACTGTTGCAGTCCTCACATATGGGTTATCAGACTCCTGGTAGCCCTCAGTCGGCCCAAATACCAGAGTCCTTGGTATATGATGTCGGCTGCTGCCAGCTGTAAAACTGATGTCAGTACGTCAGGTATAAAGAGAGGAAGCCAATGCCATTTCCTCAGTTTTTCTTGCCCTGTCAGGAGCCCCCAAAAGAAGGCTAACCCAGGAATGGTAGCACCCTAGACACGTAATACAAAAAATAAAAATCTATAGTCTCTGCCTTAGGAAAAAAGTGGGAATGGAGGGTGGGAAACCAGGGCTGCAACAGTGAATACACTCGAACATCTACATTTATGGCAAGTGTACACAACTGTACTATGTTCTTCGTGTTTCACTGCTGCAGTCCTCACATATGGGTTGATTCCCAAAGCCCAGTAAGAGGACAAAGGGGGAGGAAGGATCACAGATTAAGGGTTGGTAAGGAGGCCCTGCAAAACTGCAGAGGCAAAACCAGCCCTGGATTTTGAAAACAAAGGTAGATTGTAATGCTTTGTGAAAGTATGGACAGAAGACCAAGTAGCTGCTTCTAGAATGTCCTTAGTAGGCACACCTCTCAGAAAGGCTGCAGAGGTAGAGGCTGCTCTAGTAGAATGGGTCCTAATACCCCTGAGGGGGAACCTTCCAATACTGCAGGTAACAAAAGTGAATACAATGAGCAATCCATTAGGAGATGGTTTGTTTTGAAATAGCTTTACCCTGAACCCCAGAGACAAAACTAACCAATAACTGTTCAGATTTTCTAAAGTATTTAGTAAAATCTCAGCTGTCTATGCACATCAAGAGAGTGCAGAATCCTTTCCCCTTTATTTTGGGTATTGTTGAAAAATGTAGGTAGGTGAATAGACTGGTTAAGGGGTTAAACTGGAAATCACCTTAGGCATAAAGGAGGGAATGGTTCTCAGAGAAACCAAATCTGAGTGAAAAATAATGAAAGGTTCCACTGCCATTAAAGCTTGCAGCTCAGATACCCTTCTAGCTGAAGTAATAGCTAAAAGGAAAGCAGTCTTCCAGGACAGAAACTTCAAATCTGCAGAGGCAGCTGGTTCAAAGGGAGGCAGAGTAAGTTTTTTCAGGACAAAATTAAGATCCCAAGCAGGAGTAGGAAGTCTTCTGGGAGGTCTAAGAGTATAGCTCCCCTCAGAAACTGCTTCATCAAGGGGTGAGAAAAAATGGGTTGCTCAAAAGAACAATGAGCCGAAATTGCTTATGTGTGAATTCTGATTGAAGAAAAGGAAAGTCTACCATTAAGCAATCCTGTTAGGTAGTCAAGAATGAGTGAAAGAGAAGGATGAGAAATGTCTTCCCCTTTAGCTAGCATCCAAGAGCAAAATCTTTTCCATTTATCTGCATAGGATTTTCTTGTGCTAGGCCTCCTGGCCTCATGAAGAACTTCAACCACCTGCTGGGAAAGATTTAAAGTATTAGCTAGGCAGTTAAATGCAGAGTCTGAGGATGAGGATGAAGGAACTTTCCCCTTCCCTGAACCAACAGATCTGGTACCAGGGGAAGATGCCAAGGCTGAGCCTGGGAAAGGCTGCGAAGGAGGGGATACCAATGCTGCCTGGGCCAGTCTGGAGCTATCAGAATAGCCTTTGGTTTTTCGTCCCTTATCTTTAGTAGCACTCTTGGAAGAAGAGGCAGAAGAGGGAATGCATAAACTGAGAGATGTGTCCATGGGAAGGACAACGCACCCACCCTCCAAGCTTTGTTGTGAAACTCCCTGGTGCAGAAGGTTGGAAGGAGATGATTGGTGTGAGAGGACAAAAGATTCACTTGTGGGGTGCCCCAATGATGAGTAATAAGATGGAAAATGTCCCTGTTCAGTTGCCATTCATGAGGATCCAGAACATGTTTGCTCAAATGGTCTGCCAAGGAGTTTAGCCTCCCTGGAAGATACTGGGCTATTAGATGTAAGCCCATGGATGCTGCTGGTGACCATAGCCTCATGTTTTGTCTGCTTTGTCTGCACAAGGGGTAAGAGTGAGTCTCCCCTTGCTTGTTGATGTACCACATGACTGTGGTATTGTCTGTCCTGATCAGCAAAGTCCCAAGGCAGAGTAGGTCCTTGAAAGCCAGCAAGGCCTGCTGCACTGCCATTAATTATTTTAAGTTTATGTGCAGATGAACCTGCTGGGTGCTCCAAGTCCCCTGTATTGCCCCTGCCCTCCAGAAGAGCCCCCCCCCCCCATGCAACATCTGAGGCATCTGTGGCGAGAGTCTGGCTGGCAGGCAGTGGGCGGAAAGGCAGACCCTTGTTCTGAGAACAGGCTGTCGCCCACCAGAGGAACTCCATTTGTAGACAGGGAATCAGGGGAAGAATCAAGTCTAAGTCCTGTGTGTGTTGACACCAAAGATTCTTGAGGTACCACTAAAGTTTTCTCATATGCAGCCTTCCATATGGGATCATCAAAATACATGAAGCCATGAACCCCAGTGCTTGCAGGAATTGCCTTGCAGAGAGCTGGGTTGTGCTTGCCAAGTTGATGAAGTAAGCGGAAAGGATCTTCTTGCTTCTGTTGAGGGAGGAATACCATCTGGGTGGCTGTATTCAGACTTGCTCGCAGGAAAACAATCTCCCTTGAAGGAACCAACTTTGACTTATTTTCATTGAGAATGTAACCCAAAGAGGTGAGAATGTTCTTCATGAAATCCAAATCCTTTTCTAGTTGTTCTGGGGAGTTGGCTTGAATGAGACAGTCGTCCAGGTAAGGATAAATTTGAATGTTTCTCTGCCTACAAAAAGCAATGGCTGGAGCCAGGCACTTTTCGTAAAAACTCTGGGAGCAGTAGACAAGCCAAGGGGCAATGCAGAGAATTGAAAGTGTTGCTCCCCAGCCCTGAAGAGAAGGAACTGCCTGCAACTTTCCCTTATTGGGATGTGCAGATAAGCCTCCTTGAGATCCAAAGTTACCAGCCATGAATCCTTGCCCAGCATTGGTAGTAACTGAAGGGTGAGCATCTTGAATTCGGGAATCACCAGAATAGTGTTTAGAATGGACAGATCCAGAATAGGGCACCAGGTGCAACCTTTCTTGGGTACCAGAAAAAGCCTTGAATAAAAACCTAGACCTGCTTGATTTGCAGGAACTGGCTCTATAGAACCCATAGTCAGTAGAGAAGAAATTTGAGTTTCTACCTCTGCCCTGAGAGTTCTGGGTATGTCTGGGTATCCTTGTAAAACGAGGAAGGTGTGAAAGTAAAACTTGTAACCTTGGTATACTATATAGAGACACCCATTTGCCATCTGTGATGGTAGACCATACCTCTGCGAACCTGGTTAACCTTCCCCCCAAAGGAAACCCAGGGTCCGCAGAGGTAGGCATAAGAAGGACGGAGTCATTGAGAATGTTTGCTTTGGAAAGCTGGCTTAGAACTCCCCGATTTAGCAGAAGAAGAATGCCATTGTTTAGCCCTTTGAGGGGCAGAAGCCTGCCCTCTGGAAGATCTGAAACCCCTAGGCCTAGAGCGACCATGCTTGCCAGGATCAGGGAAAGACCAATTCTTGGAAGGATAATGCCTACTAAACCAAGGAGGCTGAACCTAAAGGAAATCTTTTACAGCTTGCACAGATTTTGCCTTATCCCCCAACTTCTTTAGTACCTCCTCAGCCTTATTACCAAAAAGGTTGCCCTTGTGCAAAGGAACATCCAGCAATTTAGATTTAACTGGTTAAGAAAGAGGCTGCTCCCTGAACCAAGCATGCCTTCTAATTATGGAACCAGTGGCTGCTGCTCTGCAGGAAGCCTACAAAGTGTCAAAACCACAAAGAAGTGAATGCTTATTAACTAAAGTGGCAGAATTCAGTAAGTCTTGTAAATCTTTGTTCTCCGTCATGGAAGGAATATCTCCAAGTTTAGCCTTAATAGCCTCCAAAGTATGCTGCTGATACTTAAGCATGTGAAAAAGACAATTCACAGATCTAATGGCAAGAGTTGCAGAAGTATAGACTTTTTTACCCCACCTGCCCAAGGCCCTAGATTCCTTATCAGAAGGCACAGGGCATTTAGCAATAGTTGCCTTAACACCCTTGGGGCCTTGAGAAATAATTTCTGGATCAGCAGTAGGGTTTTTAAAAAGGAATTTCTGAGATTCAGGAACCCTGTAATACCTATCTGGTTTTCTGAGGGCAGGAGGAACAGAATTAAGAGTTAAAGAATTTTCCATGAAAACATCATTCACAACTTCCAAAACTGGAGGTATAGCTAGAAGCTTATGCTGTGGCAAATCTAAAAATTCCCGGATTCTGTGGAAAATCCTGACATTCCCATTTAAAATATTCCCCAAGAGTATTCAAAGTATCCCCAAAGGAAAAATTCTCTGGAGGGGAGGCAAAAGTGATACAGTCCTCAAAGCCAGAAAAAAGTTGAGAATTTCCTTCTTCACCAGCAGAAATACTGGAAATCTCAGAATCTGAGACAGACAAAACATCAGGAGATAATTCCCTAGCCCTCTTTGAAGGGGGGGGGGGGGTGAGAGCCCCTAATCAGGGAAAGATCATCACCAGCCATCTTTACCAACTGGGACTGAGGTATAGGAGGGGAGACAGACGCCTGCTTGTGAGAAGGTTTGCGGCTGGAAGGTTTACTAGCAATCCAGAGGGATGCAGAAGTCTGAATTAAGGTAGTCGGTCTGGTTCTGGTCTCATGTCGAAAAGAAGAGGCATCAGAAGTCGGTGCATGCAAAGTGGCTCCAGACCCATCTGAGGCGGTGACAGGTGGAGGGTCTGAAGACAAAACAACAGCCTGTGGAATGGAGGACTCCATAAAGGTCTCTGCAGAAGCTTGCGGCTGAAAATCTGCAGACTGCAGGGGCTGCGAAAGCGCCTGAGTACTGCTGTGCTGATGACCAATTTCACCAGTGCGTCGTCAGTATATTTAACCGTAGGCCTGTCAGGGTCTTTGTCTTTGCGTTTCCTAGGTATATCAACCCCAACATTCTGATTTGAAAGCCTGCATTTGCACTTGTTTCTGTCTTGTAACTCGTCTACTGCAGATACAGATTCTTAGTTTTAGCACTTAAATTTGCTTATTCGTGCTCAGCACTTGTTCAGAACTTATAAGCACTAAATAAGCTACTAATTACTATAGCACTCAACCTTCCTCATTACCTAAAGGAAAACAGTTTTTGTACTTACTTTTCTCACTTGCTTAGAGAAAAACAGCTCTTGTGCTTACTTTCCTCACTTATCTAGAGGAAAATAGTTTTTTATTCAGGCATGTCCAAGGGTCAGCTCCCAGTGTTCTCTCCTGTCTATCTGATGAATCTGGGCATCTTGAGGCAATGCAGAAATTGCCACAAGTACACAGACAACCCTCTCCTCCTACCACCCAACACTACAACCTGTGAGAGATGCACTTATCTAGCCAAACTGGAGGTAAAGCTCTCTCCAACCAAGACTGAACTTGACAGTCATGAGGAGAAGGTAAACATTTGCACCACACAACACTCATCACATAGTCTAATTAAATCTACACTACCAAAATCCACACACAGTAACACAAAAACATTTGTGGAGGCTCTCAATAATAATCTAAGAAACAAGAGACCTCCAAAGCAGAAACGCACGCAACCTTCATCCCCCAACACTACCCAAATGACACATAGCCCACAGACTCAGTGTGCCACTCAACCACAGCCAATAAGGTAAAACAACATACCCAACACACTAGTCATAGGTGACCCTATAGTCAGACACACTGATGTCCCACTCACCAGGCTAAATAAGAAGGTAACTTGTCAGCTGCCTGTCGGGTGCCAGGATCTGCCACATAACCCACGCACTCAGGTCACTCCACAACAAGTACGAATATGACTCTGTCATTGTCCATGTTGGTGTGAAAGACCTGAGACGTACCTCCCTGGACTACATGAAAAGAGACATGGAAGAGCTCTCCAATCTTGTAGCCCAGGCAGGTATGACCCTAGCCCTGAGTAGCATTCTGCCATAGCACAGAATGATACCACAGTGCAAGGACAAAATGATTGACTTCAACAATTGGCTAAGCTTCTGGTGTGAATCCAGTATCTGTCTGCTTGGGATGACATGGTCAACAGACCACGATGCTTTGCCACAGATGGCCTGCACCTGACACCCCTGGGATTCCGGATACTGGCTAAGGCTCTTGCTGCCCCTATAGTGCCTTTTTTAGGCAAGGTTCAAATAAATTCACCACCGTAACAGAAACAGGAAAGCAAAAACTAAGGGTAATGCTACTCAATGCTAGAAGTCTAAATCTCAAAATGCAGTCACTCGAGGCACTCCTTAAAATGAAGAACATCGATATCTGTGCAGTGACTGAGACCTGATTCAAGGCTCCAGAGAGCACCCCGGCACTACCAGGCTATAACTCATAACACACTTTTCGGCCATGTAACCTGGACCAAAACACCAAAGGCAGAGGTGTGTCCATATTCATTAAGGATCTCCACACCTCCAGGCTAGTTGCTCAGCATAATGCATAAGAGGTTATCCAAGTGCAACAACTCTGGGCAAAACTGCAATCCAAATTACAGCTTGCTACAGATCCCCCACCATGCCCCAGGATTCCCACTCCTCTTTTCTTCATGTACTGGAAAATATTAGGGTTCAACCAAACACCCCAATAATGAGTGACTTCAACCATCCCACCATTAACTGGGAAAACTACTCGTGTACCGACTCCTTAGCTCAACGCTTTCTGGAAGTCAAACTCCAATGCCCTGGATCAACTTATCCACACCCCCACCAGGGGCAACAATATCCTAGACCTAGTCATTACCAACATGAGTGACCGGTGCTCCACACCTGAAGTCAACTCCTCGTTGTCCGATCCAAGCATAAGCTAATCATCCTTGATATCCACATCCTGCCCCCACCCCCATTAAGGAAACCACGGTAAAAAAATTCTCCAAAGCCAACTTCATGCTTCTTAAGACAGAAGCGGTGAACTTCATGACACCCATGCAGATGGACAATACAGTTACAACTGCTGAATCCTACACAAATGCACTCTATAAGCACTTACACAAGTGCATGGATCGTGCTATCCCAAACAGAACCAAGAAGATATCCTCCAAAAAAAGGAAGCCAATCTGGTGGTCCTCTGACATAAACAAACTGTACAACAGAAGGAAGAAACCGTTGCAAGAGAGTAAAATCCCATGAGTGGAGGAGCTCCCTGGTCAGCCTCAGTAAGAAGCTGAGATCCCTTATAAGATCCTCCAAAGCTAGCTACGAAAACAAAATCGCCACTAATTCTAAGGACAACCACAAAGCACTCTATAGCTATGTCAAGAATCTCAATAGCAAAACCCAGATCTGCTCTGAATTACAGCACAATAACACGAAAACTACAGAGCCAACTGATATTGCCAACATCCTGGCAGATAGGTTCAGTGCTAACTTTAACCCCACCCCCCCAAAGGGCCCATATCTATACAGGAAGAATGCAAAGTCCCTGTAATCATAACTACGCAGGTAAAAGCTGCACTTTCTAAAGCCAAAAACAAAGTATCCATGGGACTGGACAACATTCCCAGGCTGTGTTTTACATGAACTTCAGAACGAACTGGCTCCCCACTTAAGCACCATGTTCAATAATAGCCTCGCATCAGGCTTTGTGCCCACTGAATGGCGCACGGCAACAATTATCCCACTCCACAAAGGGGAAGCCACCACTGATCCCAGGAACCATCGACCTATTAGCCTGATGAGCCTGGTCTGCAAGGCCATGGAACATATCATGAAACTCATACACAAAGGACACTGGTAACCTCCAAACTCTGGATCCCACCCAGTTCGGGTTTGTGAAAGGCAGATCATGCCTCCTGAACCTGACTGACTTCTTTGAGGCAGTCACCAAAGCCGTAGATGAGGGTAAGGTGGTTCACACAGCCTATCTTGACCTCGCCAAGGCTTTTGACACCATCCCCCACTCTGAAATTATAGCTAAACTCACTAAACTAGGTATAAATCCCTATGTCATAAGATGGGTTGCCAACTGGCTCACTGACAGAACCCACACTGTAAAAGTTGCAGACTCCAAATCTGACCTCAAAGCAGTGACAAGTGGAGTACCATAGGGTTCTGTCCTGGGACCTCTCCTGTTTGGTATCTACTTCTCTGAAGTACAGGCCAACACAGAAGGCCTCTGACTAACGAAGTTCTCAGATGACTGCAAACTAGGAGCAATAGTTAAGTCCCCAAATGATGTGGACATCCTACAGAGCCAAGGCCTCAAAGCTCAATGCCAAAAAGGGCAGTGTCATCCCCTTTGGTAAAAACTCTGTACCCATGCACTACCACATAGGCAGCAATCTACTTAACACCGAATGTGTGATGAGACCTTGGGACCCAGGTGGACAGTACTCTCTCCTTTGACAGTCATATCGTCACAGTAGTCAGGAAGTCCTTCTACGTGGCACACCTCATCATAAAAGGGTTCTCATCCAGGAAAAAAAAAGGTCATTGTTCCCCTCTACTCGACACTCAGACCCATTATAGAGTACAATGCCCCTTTTGGAATGTACCTCACAAGATATCTGCAGCAGCTGGAAAGGCCACAGAAGTACCTCACAAAGAGGATTACTGGCCTCAAACAAATGCCCTAACACTGACCGCCTCAAAAAACTCCAGCTTTACTCCTTAGCATATCGCCTACTCTGAGGTGATCTCTGCCTAACATATAAAGCTATGTCAAACCCAGAGCTGTTGATCATGCTACACCTAAAGAAATCCCAATCCCTCCGAGCTACATGCTCTAGGGACCTAAACCTTGTCACCACAATAAGCAGAACATGCTGGAGGGATAGATTCCTGTCCCAGAGACCTCCTGTACTCTGGAACAAGCTACCCATCTATGTCAAGCAAAGTTCTTCATTAGCACTCTTCAAGAAATATCTTGATGAGTGAATGAGAAATAGGAAATACACCTCGGGGATCACTTCTGTGTCTCTGCTCAACAGTAGTACAGGAAAATAACTGAGTGGCGTAAGTCAGGGAACTTTGTTGGCTAGGCTTACGTAGGCCCTTGGGCCAATAGCCTAGTACCTACTTATGAACCTCTATCCAAAGTCGGGAGACCAGAAGATGCCATACTGACTAACTTAGGCCAGACTCCGAAATGCTTACACAAAATCTTAGCTCTACGGCATATGGTATGCGAGTTAAAGGAAGCACAGAGATCGCAGTTAGAGACATCGAGCTCAAAGCCCAAACAAGTTATACAACAGGAATGGAAATCACGGTGCGGAATCTGTTTTCCACAGGCAAGACAGTTATTAACTATTGACATTTGTTAAAGCAAGAAAAGAGGATCCTCAACGGGGTACTTATCTGAAGGTGTCTTCAACTTGATAGTCAGAAAGAGAAACGAAGGTAAATTGCCAACCGGCACTAGTGCGAATTGCATCTGCTTCAGGCTCCGTGGCAAGAAAGACTGGGAGAAATGGCATTGGCTTCCTCTCCTTATACCCGACGTACTGACATCAGTTTTACAACCGGCGGGAGCTGATGTCATATACCAAGGACTCTGGTATTCAGGCTGACTGAGGGCTACCGGGAGCTGGATAACCCATATGTGAGGACTGCAACAGTGAAACATGAAGAACATATATAGTTGTCTTTACATATTAAATAGGACTAGACTGCATAAAATATAGACGTAAATGGTTCTAAGCCTTACTATACAAGTCAGCACAGGGTAGAAAACAAGAGCACAGTCACGATACCAAGTAAAATTCATTTGTCCAATTCATGACAAAAAATCAAACATATGCCCTTAAATCCAAGTGAAACCCTTTTAAAACAGCAAAAATAAGCATTTACTTAGAGATTTTCTTGTTAGTAACGAATAAAAAATCTACATAGAAAATTCACATTAAGTAATCTGCAATAAAAATTTCAATTTAATGACAAAAACAGCTAAAGCAGTGTTATATCAGTAGTAGGTATTACATAAGTGAAGAAAATGTGAAATAATGCAATATTTTCCAGTCAACTTCCAAATGAAGCAGATAAACAGAAACATGAAGCTTAGTATTCAACTGACAGAGAATCTTCAGTTTCCCAGTACAAGTCATAGAAAAGTCCCATAACTGCTTAAAAGCAGAATTAGGCATGCAAACAGAGAAGTGAAAATTCTCCAAGGAATTAACAGAAGTAAATAGCAGGGATATTAAAATAAAAAGTTAACACACGTACATATAGATAGACAGCTGGCAGTAAAAAAAACTTTCTGTGACGGGTTACAGCTTCCCTCGATGGGAGGGTCTTAGCCAATCCCCTATCACAGAGTCAGAGGAGGGGATTCTGATCTCTGAAAAGCCATCACTGTTGGTTTCTGCAGGCACAGAACCCATATTCCAGAGACAGTGTGAGTGATTAAGAGTGAAAACTACACCCTTACCTGGACGAGCAAGTCCCATCCCTGTTATACTATTAGGCAGCTTGGAATATGAAGCCTTTATGAGGTTAAGACCATCCCTTCTCCCATAGTGCTTTTTAAAAAGCTTCCTTTCCAGGTATTAGTCATGTTGCACTAAGTGTAGTAACAATACATATAAAACAGTAATAAGAACCTTGTCATCAAGGCTGGAGGGGAAAGGAAGATGGACATGTTTATGAATACAGACTGTTTTTTCCAGCTCTGTTATGGTATGCACACAACATCTGTGTCTGCTAGAAGGAGATCCATCCTCAAACAGCAGAGCAGAGTCCCAAACTTAGCCTACTGCATTGGTCACCTGTACGGACGTACACCTCACATAACTGCAGGCCCAAAGCCTGCCAAAGGTGAAGCAAGATACCTTCAGCCAAACTCCACAGAGAAGCCAAGCCCTCATACAAGTCTGCACTATGCCAAGTACAGAATCTCAATTTGCTACAAGCAAGGGGGACCTCCCAGCCATTCAGTACCTCAGCATTGTGAGGGACTGAACTGGGTTAATCCCATCCCTTGGGATGATGTCATCCCAAGGGTGGTGAGGACAAGTCACTTTGGAATATTCTCACAATTGGTCACCAACTGGTTTCAGAGTTACCTGTCTGACCGCCGACAATCCGTTGTATGGCAGAGTGACACATCTCCCCAACTACCTGTCTCCATAGGGGTTCCCCAAGGATCCATCCTTGGATCACTACTCTTCTCGGTTTACACCAATAATCTAGCCTCTGCCACCAAACATGGCACACTCATACAATACGCAGATGACTCGACCATAATCTGCTCAGCCCAGTCCCTACCAAAACTGCAAAAAGTCACACAGGAAGCCTTTTCCTCTGTTGAAACATGGTTATCCGATGCCCGAATAATACTCAACCCAAACAAAACTAAACTACTCACCTTCCAACCCACCAAACATACTCAAAACAACTCTCACTTTAACATCACAGCAAAAGACAACACCACTATATACCCAACTGAACATACCAAATTGCTAGGAGTGGAAATAGACAAACTAAAATTTGACATTCACATATCCATGACTATAAAAAAAGTCCACAAAAAACTAGGAGTGGTATACAGAAATAAGCAATTTCTCACCAAAGCAGCAAAGATTTCAATAGCAAATTCCCACCTTATCTCCACCCTACTTTATGCCTTCTCCAATATATACCAACCTAAGGCAATGTGATCTAAAGAAGCTAGAGACCTGCTACAACAAAATCGCCAAATTCGCCACAGGGGCATCCTACCGTAGTCACCACTGTCTCTCACTTGCTGAACTGGGCTGGCTTGAACTCCCTCACCTCCTTCAATGGTATCAACTCTCACTCGCCCACAAACTAGTAAACCATCCACTAAATGTCCCATCCCTCCAGAATCTACGCCAACCCTATCGCACCACCAGACCACTAAAATCCAGGAGCAAAAATCACTTGCAGATCACTAAAGCCAATAACTCTGCTGATGAAGCACTATTCTCTTGCGCCATAGCCAAATTATGGAACTCACTCCCACCCACAATTACCTTCATACCATCATGCACCCACTTCAAAACTTTACTAAAAGCACAACTAAAAACATGCTGGCTATGCCCTTGCAACTCCTACTCTAATATCATCCACCCCATCCAACCACTACCTTTCTTTCCACTCCACTAACTACCTTGATTATGGCAAGCTCAGATGCTCATAAGCCAGTACTTACTATACAGCACGAACAACTTCTTCTTGTAACATTTGTTAATGTCTGGTATGCACTTCACAGATAAAGATTCTAGTTGTCTACTGATGTACTATGTTCTTCATCTGTAAATATGTTGTAAGTAATTGCTATGTAAATTGTTAATCACTATGTAATCCAATGTAAATACTGCCTGTTTATTTTAACCGTGGAGCTTTTCTCCCCGGGCCTCCGCTGAAAATGGACCTACGTCCAGTCGGACACTCCCGGTCAACAAATTTAAATAAATAAATAAAATAAATAAACAGCAATATGGTACAGCCACACAAGGGAACAAACAGTTACTTCTGTGAGAAACATCAAGAAAGAGCATAAGCCGGTTGACATACTGACAGATTTCTTTCAGTAAACATCTATGGAAAAAAATTATAGATTTGTTTACAATGACTCTAACTTTATGAAAAATAAAACAGGAACTGCCACATATTTCTTGCAATTCAGAAGCTAGTCTAACGTAAGTTATAGTCATTAAGAGTGTTTGCTAAGAAAAATTCAAGTTTGTATTAGTAGGCTGTTTAAATGTACAAGAAGTCAACTTCTACACAATAAAATACAAAACCTAGGGAAGGATAAAGCTCTTAAAAGAAATACTGCTCTCAAAAATGGCTTGCATATTTTTCAGAAATGCCAATCATGGGCAGCCAGAATCTTGATGACATTAGAAATGAGACAAAGGTAGACTAATAGAAGAACAGCTTAATAATCCTGTGTCAATGATCTGGCAAAGAGTCAAGCAATGTGGGAAATGCAGCTGGAAAGGTATACAAATCATTAGAATTAGCTCACTCAGGAAAAAAAAAAATCACTTGCGTTCATGCATTTTCCTAGTAATAGGCCTCTGGGAGAGTTAAGTGTTTGGACAACCCTATAGGGGAATGAAAAGCCTCTCACCATTACTGGGGAAGCCATGTGTTAGATGAAGAAAGTTAAGTCCAGAGCAGATTTGTTGTACAGATATGTCAGAAGTGGTTTTAAAGGACCTCAGACATGCAGCTTTCTTCAGATGATGAGGCCTAAGCAGAGGAAACCACACTTATCAAGGCCAAAGTGGAGCTGTAAGAATGAAACCGGACTTGTTCAGTCTGGCTTTCTGAATGAACTTCAGAATAAAAGGAAAAGGATAACACTGTAATGGAGTTCTGGGGGTCATTTCTATAAAGCAGCATCCCTGGAACATTCCTTCAGAGGAGGCATAAGTGAAAAGAAGTCATTGTACATAGTGTTGGCTCAGGGATGCCAAGAGGTCACAGCAAGGATTCCTCAATGTCAGAAAATCTTCTGCGATACAGAAAAATTGGAGGACCACTTGTCACCCAACACTAAGCAGTGGCTCAATTTCTCCGCCACTGGCTTTCTCAGGAATGTGATTGGCAAATGGTAAGCGTCCTGTTGACAAAGACCACTTGCACTTCCTTATCTATTTTTTTTTTTTTTTTTTTTTACAGAAGGGTGTAGGAGTGAGTCATCCCTTGCTTGTTTATCACACCACTGCTATGCTGCTATCATAGATATAGCACTTGAAGACTGGGAGTCCTGAAAGGACTGCCATCTCCAGAACACAGTCATTCAGACCATCTTCGGTTTGTGACCATACACCTTGGTCAATCCTGTCCCTGACAATGCTACATCACCACAGGGGAGAGCCAAGATTGGAGTGTGAATCTATTGCATAATAATGGCCAAACTTAATTAAAACTTCTGCCTTTGTCTCTTCCCTTTTCTCTCATCTCACTAGTCTGAACCACTGCATATAACTATGCTAGAACAAGTCTTAAAGGTCCTCTCCAAAGTCAAAAAACTTACTCTATGAATCCAAGCAACATACTAGGCAGTGTGCTTGTCAGCATAAAACACCACCTCAGTTGCTCTATTTTAAACCTATTCAATCTCAGTCTCTCTACTTGGTGTGTGCCCAAGGCCTGCAGGACTACTACTGCAGCACCCCTGCACAAAACAAGAGCAGCCCCATTATATGCCAAGGAAATATAAACTAGTTAGCCTTACCAGAATATTTTATAAAGTAATGAAATGTGTCAATATGGAGCTCATAAACAATATAAAGAGCTTAAAAGCTGTCAATCCTAACCCACCCAGGTTTGTGAAATGTAAATACTGCACTAATTTTGGTAACTTCTTTGAAAACGCCACAGAGGAACTGGATAAAGGCCAATTGCTGCAAGATGCCTACACACGATTTAGTGGAGTTCTTTAACATTATCTTGCACACTTGGGCGTTAAGACACTGCTCCAATTAAAAATCAACTGCCATGTAATGCGCTGGACAGTAAACTGGTTCTCAAAGATGACCCACATGGTCAGTGGTTGTGGAACACTTTCAGTAAAATGGTAGGTGACCAGTGAGTCCCTCTCATACACAAACACAGCTCTGTTTGTGGGTCACTTCTCTTTGGCATATACTTTATTGATGTCCAATCCAACTTCAAGGTTGAGATTTATGGTGATGCCCAACTGATGGGAGGTCTGAATAAGGAAATCCCTGGCTTTGCATAGTCAATGCCTGGAGGGAGCGAAAAGGAGACAATCGTCTAGGTAGGGGAAGACCTGGAAGCCCTGCAGGTGAGCTGCTACTACCACCGTCACTTTGGTGAATACCCTGGGGGCTATGGTGAGACCAAAGGGTAGCACTGGTAATGATTGGTGTCCATCTGGAAGCAGAAAAACCTCCGACAGCATCTGTCCATTTTGATGTGATAGTATGCGTCTTGAAGGTCTACCGAGCACTTCTAGTCGTTCTCCTGCAGGAAGGGCAGGATAGACTGGAGTGTGATCATCTGGAATTTCATTTTGGCAATGGACAGGTTCTGGGAAGAAAGATCCAGAAGTGGTCTCAAGTCCCCTGTTTTCTTTGGCACTAAAAAGAACCTGGAATAGATGCCAAATCCAGACATGCCCGGGAGATGGGCTGGATGACTTAGTTTTTGAGCAGATTGGAAATTTCCAGTGCTGCATCCTTCCTTTGCTCGGATGGGACATCCGGGACATGTTTGAGAGGGAGAGGTGTTTGAGTGAAGGGGACTGAATATCCTCTGGATATGATTCGTTACACCCAACGATAGTCTGTTATGGAATCCAAGGCTGTTGGGTGTAGTGACAGTCGACACCCAACTGCCTCCAGAGATAAGCAGCCAGGCAAACCCTTCAGGGCTGCTGCACGGGCCTGTCCAGGAGGGAATCCCAAAACCCATCGTTCCTCAGACCCCCTCTGCCACAAGGGCGGTGTTTGTCAAACCCCCTCTGCCTGTGGGGGAAGGCAAGTCCTGAGCATCCTGGGAATAACTCTGAAACTTCTGGAACCACATCTTCTTCTCCCCTCATTGACTACTGGAAAAGGTTCGCTGAAGAGTTGAGAAGCTGACTCCAATGGCAGACAATGTCTTCTCGCTCTGGACCAAAGTGTCACGTACAGTCTTCCCAAAAAGAGTGGGACCATTGTATGGGGTGTTCATAAAAGATGCCTTAAAGGGCTTTGAAAAGGTAGAAAGCTGGAGCCAGGCATGACGTCTGATGGCAAAGCCCGCACCGGCCAATCTACCGGCACCTTCAGTAGCGTGAGATAGGAGTTGCATAAAGGTATTGGAGATGGAGGTGAGAGTAGCCATCCAGGAGGAAAAAAACTTTTCCTCTGCAGACACGGACCCTGGGGCAGATCCAGTGATCTCCTTAACTAGGTCATGTTGGAGCCTGATGACGTGCTCCATGTAGTTCAGTGCATGTACACATAGCATTGCGTAAACCACTTCACAAAATGGCCTACGGTCCTAGACTCTAGGTCCAGTGGATTTACCGTGGAGCTCTCCTGCTCTAGCTCCTGCTTGGTGGCTGCTGCCATCACCATGGCATCGACAGACACACACACAGTAACAATGGATAGAGAGGGAAATGGGAATAAGTTTTTTTTTTTTTTTTTACAACTTGAGACAGACGCCTGAACGAGAGAGGTAGGGGAAAGAAAAGGAATGGAAAGGAAGATAAAGACTGAAAATTTTGAATTAAAGCACAAATTAATTTGCACAAAAAAGCCTGAAGTACAGACCTCTACGAGAGTGATACAAGCGGCAAACAAGATCTGAAGGGAGGAAGGAGACATGGGGCATTATGGGTAGGTGAGGAGCTTGTAGTTCGGATCCGATGCTGGAAATTGCGGCAGATTCGGATCCATCCCAGATCAGTGTCCCACAGGTTGAAGACCAGATGAAAACAACTTCAGATAAAAAGTTATGTACTTACCATAATGTTAGACCAGTGTTTTCTTCTGTTCATTTCAACAGATGTGTTATCGGATCTGACCTCACTTTTTTTCAACAGCTTGAATCCAGGACTCTGGCTCCTCCCCTACCCATAAATCCCTCTAGTCCTGGGATTACCCCAGATTAAGTTTGCCTGTTTATACCTATTTCTCCTTCCAATGGACACAAAAGACTCATCAAACCTACGTAAACAGATGAGGAATAAAAATGGCTCCAAACTGCCAAAAATGCCCTGGTCATGTCAAATCAATCAGACTAGGGTGATAAAAAAGGATAATTTAGAATGGGGAATGGAGGGAGGGAATGTTGAGTGGGATGGAATGAGACAATACAGATATAGCTTTATGGTAATTGCATAACTTTCATATCCAATGTTGCCTTTTCTGCCCAACTCAAAAGACGGTACAGATTCCCCAGCTAAACTGTGTCCTAGGAGGTCTCATGGAAAGATATTCTGAAGAACAGTGCAGCCAAAGGACGCTTGGGATCTAGACTGTAATGTGCTTGAAATGTGATACAAAAATATGAACAGTAGACCAAAGTAACTTGCAGCACAGATCTCATATAAAGGTACTTGGATAAAATAAGCAGTGAAAGTAACCACCACTTAAGTTGCATGAGCTTTGAGCTTGTGTAGCAGAGTTAACCCCTTTTCCTTATAAACAAAGGAGATGCAGTTAGAAAGGTCACCTTAGAAACTCCTTGCCCCCATTTGATTTTCAAAAAGGAGAGAAAGTTCACCAGTCTTTCTAATGTCTTTTGTGGGATGCAAATAAAATCAGAGTCATCTGTGAATATCCATCAAATGTACAGTATATTTATCGGTGTTGGAAAATTTTGGAAAGAAAACTGGTAGGTGAATCATCTGGTTAAGATTTGCTTTCAAAGCCATTTTCAGCAGAATGAGGATTGGTGCACAAATTATGTCCTTAGTTTATGAAAAAACAGGTACAGAGGTCTTTAGGATAATGCTTGCAACAAATAAATCCTGATAGCTGAGTTAAATGCTACTAAAAAAATGGTTTTCCAAAGGAATTTTAGTTCTGCTGAAGATGCTGATTCAACCTAATTGAGGCTTCAGGCATGATGGTACTAACCCGTGGAGGGAATGAATCCCTGACTGGAGTTCTGAGAAGAAAAGTTCCCTTTAGAAAAGGCTTAGAGATCTTAAAAGCACCAATGGAAGTATGGTTTTTGTCCTATGTGAAAGTTGAAGATGGCTGCTAACTGTACCCTGGTGGTGAAGAAACCAACGCCTTTCTGAAACAATCCTGCTAAGAAATCTAATATGGATGGTAATGAAGCTGAGAAAGGATCTAATCCTTTGGAAAAGGCCAATATATTGTAAATCTTTCCCAGTTTCTAAGGTAAACCTTCCTAGTATTAGCTTTTCATGAAGATGACAGAATACGTTTCACTGCAGTAGACAGCCTGGTGTCTCTAGCAATCACTAAAACTAGAGGAACCATGTGGTCAATTTCAGGGTTTTTACATCTCAGTGAGGCTGAGCCAGACAGATCTAGCAGTGTCTGGACATGGATCCAGCATCCAAGGAGGGTGCTTCAAATGAGGCCAGAGGAAGAGGAGCCAAAGTTACCAGGGCCAAAACAAAAGGGTGCAATGAGAATTACTGTTGCCTTGCACCTCATGACTTTCTAAAGAAACTTAATTACCAAGGGAAAAGGAGAAAAAGTATGCAGCAGCCAAAGAGCCAAATGTGAACCTCGATGACTGTGCCTCTGAGGAAATCAGGGCAAAGTAGCTACGGCATTTGTTTAGGTGAGAGGTGAAAAGATCACAATAGGCTGGCCTCAGCAACTGAAAATCACGTCTGCCATTCAGTGAGGAACCACTTCTGAGACGGAAGGAAAACCACTTCTGAGACAGAAGGAAAACCCTGCTCAGTAAATCTTGTCCAGCAGAATATTAAGTCCCCAGGTTATGTGCTGCCACCAGAAACAGCTGGGAAGACACTGCCCACTGCCATACTTTCATGGCTTACTTGCATAAAGAAAATTGTGCAAAATCTTACCATAACCATAGATGTCTTTCTCTTCCATGTTGCAGTATTCAACACATGGGTTTACTCCTCTTGCTTTGAGAACATCCGGCCAGTATACAAAAGTTTTCAGTCCCTGTATGATGCGTGGGATGTCTGACGTTGTTCAAGGAACATGGGCCATAAAAGTGATGTCTGCACACACCAGCCCTAAGAACTGTAAACCCCAGTCAGGCCAGTCCTAGTAAGGGCAATGCCAGTCTTGTGCCACCCAGAAAGGGAAATATAGCCTAACAGGAGGAGAAGGAGGGTGGAAAAGAATACTGCAACATGGAAGAGAAGGATATCTATGGTTATATTAAGATTTTACACAACTTTTCTATGTCCTTCTATTCCCATGTTGCAGTATTCAACATATGGGCGAGTACCAAAGCTCACTGGAAAGGAGGGGTGGGGTGGTCTAGAGGCAGTTTCCAGGAATTCGTGAAGGACAGCCCTGGCAAAACCCACCCTGTTCTTGGAAATGTGGTCTAACTTGTAATGTTTGGTGAAGGTGTGCACTGATGATTAAGTGGCTGCTTCAAGAATGGTAGAGATAATCAGACCTTTGAAGAAGGCTCCTGAGAAAGCCATAGCCCTGGTGGAGTGTACTTTGACAGTGTCTTGCAAGGACTTCCCATGGTATTTGCAGCAGAAGGTGATGGCTTTGGAAATCCAGGTAGAGTTAAGTTTTTTTGTTACTGCCTTCCCTAGGCTCTGGGGTGGAAGGAGACAGAGTTGATCACCCTGTCTGATGGGTTTGGGTTTACGCAGGTAAAATCAGAACTGTCTGAGAACATCCAGGGAGTGAAGTACTCTCTCACTGTCCCCCTGTGGGTTAGGGAAGAAGGTAGGTAGGTGGATGGCTTGATTCAGGGACATGTCATTCACCACCTTGGGCATGAATGAAGGGTTAGTTCTAAGAGTAACCCTGTCACTATGAAAAACTAGGAAAGGTGGGAAAGCCATGACAGCTTGCAACTCTGATACTCTTCTGGCTGAGGTCAATGCCACGAGTAGCACCATTTTCCATGTACAGTATTTTAGGGAAGCTTTGTCTTGCTGGCTCAAATGGAGGGAGTGTGCGCTTTTCCAAAACATAATTAAGGTCTCATGGGGGTGGGGATTGTTTTCTGGGGGGCCTCAGGTGAAGAATCCCTCTGAGATCAAGCTTAGCTGGTAGTCTGGCTGCTAGAGGGGGGTCCAGAGGAAGGCATGCTGAAACAGCAGAAAAGTGGGCTTTAATGGAGGTACAGGCCAAGTCTGTCTGCAGTAGCTCACACAGGTAAGGAAGACCACTTTGAAAATTAAGATTTTCTCGTATTTGGTTTCCTGGCCTCCTGCAGGATTAGTGAGCACGTCCTCACTGTAAAAGGTGTCTGAAGGGGATTAGAATCCTATTAGCCACAGGGTGAGGGTGCAGTAACTGCCACTGTGGGTGTATTTGGGATTCATTGTGCTGTGTGAGAAGGTCCACTCTGAGGGTGTAACTTGTGGTGATTGCCCTTGGATAGTTGTAAGAGTAGGGGGAATCAATGCTGTCTTGACCAGTAGGGAGTCACCAACAAGCTTTTTGGTCTGTCCTGCTGGATTTTCAGCAGGACCTTCTGGATGAGTGGGAAGGGGGGAAATGCAGAGAAACTTCCCCTTCCAAAAGATTGAGAAGGCATCTGCTGCCAGTGCCTGAGGATGTGGTGTCCTGGTGCAAAATCCAGGATGTTGCCTGTTGATGGAGGACACAAACAGGTCTATTTGACGTGTACCCCACTGGTAGACCACATCCAAGAAGACATCCCTGTGAAGCATCCATTTGTGGTGGTTTGTCATGGTTCTGCTGAGATAGTCTGTCTGGGAGTTCTGTCAAGAGGGAATGTAGCCTCCCTGCAGGGTCACCTCCTATGAGGTGGTCAATTCCCATACCAGGGGTGGTAGTCTGCAAAATAAGTAGGACTTGGTCCCTCCCAGTATGTTGAGGTACAACAGCACTGTGGTATTGTCTGTGAAAATCTTTAGTGGACCTTTCTGAAGAAATGGTTGGAAGACTCGAAGGGCCAGGAGTAATGCCCTCATCTCTCGAACATTAATGTGTTCTTGATTTTGTGGCTCTGGCCACAGAACCTGCACTGTATGATGGCCCAGAGTTGCTCCCCAGCCCACATCTGAGGCATCTGTGTGCATGATCTGTGCGGCTATGGGTGGTTGGAGGGGGAAAGACCTGGATTTGAGGGTCACTTGTGTCAACCACTACTGGATTTCTAATTTAAGGCATAACAGGAGAGAAACCCTGTACTCCAAGGTGGGAGTGTTGTGTCCAGACTGACCGAAGGTACCACTGCAGCTTTCTCATATGAAGTCTTGCTAATGGTAACAAGGGGATACTGACTACCATTGTAAGCCCAGGAGCCTGAGATACTGCCTTGCTGTCAATTCTATTGACTGAAGGAGCAGTAGATGTTCTGTCAAGTTTTCCACCTTTTGTGGGGGGAGGTAGACTTTCATGACAACTGACCAAATTCTGCACCCCAAGACGACAATGTCTTGAGTAGGTTCCAGGTGGGATTTTGCTTAAATCCCAGAGACTGCAGGACGGAGACAACCAGGCATATATGTTGCAGGAGGGTCTCCTTTTTGCCTGCATACATCAGCAGGTCATCCAGATAAGGGAATATCTGGATTCCCTTTGCCCTGCAGAACGCAATCACTGGAGCCAAAAATTTGGTGAAATTTCTGGGTGCAGTGGAAAGCCCAAACGGCAAGGCAGTGAACTGAAAGTGAGAAGGGCCCACTCAAGAACCTCAGTTATTTCTTGAAAGTGGGCTTTATGGGGATGAAAGGCACCCTTTATATCTAAGGTGACTATAAACCCCTGGGGGATAAGAGGAGGAAAAAGGGTTGGGTAGGGTCAACATCCTTTAGGTTGGAACTTTAGGAATAGGTTGAGATAATAAGAGGTCTGGAATTGGTCTCCAAAAACAGTCTTTTCTTGGAACCAGGAAAATCCTGGAGTAGAAATCTCTTCATTTTGCTGCGTGGGGCACTGGTTCTATGGTGCCTTCAGCCAGCAGTGCCTGTAGTACTGGCTGCAGGAGGTGTAGCTGCTGTTTTTGGAGGTTGTAGGATGCCTTTTTGCTTTGGACGCAATTGCCAGGTCATGAATTACCCATTTTGAAGGATTGAAAGGACCCAATTGTCTGAGGTAATGGATGTCCACACAAGGAGGCAGAGAGAGAGGTGAACAGATGGAGAGAGAGAGGAGGCGGGGGTTGTAGGTCTGGCAGTAAGTCAGATGCTACCTGCTCTCTCTTGAAAGGATGGCCTCTGGCTAAAGGGAGGCTTAGCTCTAGCTGGAGGGGGTTGCTTTCTAGTAGGTCTTCTAGGCCTACAAGGAGCAGCAGGGCCAGAATGTTTTCTAATGAACTGTGTTTTGGCTAGGTAGTTTCTTTGAAATTTAGGAATAGGAGACTTGCAGGTGTTTCAAATCTTGCATTTCTTTCTCCTTTTGTTGAAGTGACAAACAAGTCAGCCACTTTACCACCAAACAAGGCTGTGCTGTCCAGGGGGGCATCAATCAGCTTTACTCTTAAATCATCTGGAAGGGCCTGGAGGCGTAGCCAGGAATACCTTCTTAAGGCAGCTGCTGATGCTGCTGACCTTGCTGAGGCGTCAGCAGTATCATAGTTGCACTTTATTGACTGCCTGGTGACCTGGGAGGTGACAGCCAGAAGGGAAGACAGTGAAGCTTTGGAAGCACAACCTGGTATATCAGCCAACTCCTTAGAGCCTTTCTCCAGGACTGATAACGCATATTTAGCCATGTGTGTCTGGTAGTTAGTAGCCCTGAAGGACAAAGTGGCAGAGGTGTAGATTTTCTTACCCAGATGCTCCATGGTTTCTGCTGTCAGTAGGCAGGATAGTGGTGGTGGGTAAAAGTTTAGATGCCTTATCTGTGGAAATGGAGATGGTGGCAGGGTCTACTGGTGGACACTTGGTGATTCCTGTCAGTCTCAGAAACTTTATAAAGTCTATCAGACCTGTGTGGAGCATGTGGTTGTGAGTCAGAATTTAAGGATGCTGGGGAGAAGGCATCCAGAAAGGCAGGCAGAATTGGGGGAAGAGCAGACAGGCTTGGGAAATCCATCTGAATGAGGTCACAACATCTTCTTTGGACCTCAATCATTTCAGAGGACCCTCACTTAAAATGCTCTTTCATCTTGGAGATGGATTACCCAAAAGTCAAATCCTCAGCTGGGGAGTCGGGGTCAACAGATTCTTCCTCTGGGGAACCATACCCCAAGGGAAAAGAAAACTGGGAAGTGTAAAAAAGTGAATCTTCATATGAAGATTCAGCGAGATCTTACTCTTCCCTCATGCTTGGATCTTTGTGGTATGAAGCCTTGGACTTAGAATAAGAAGCGGGTGAGAGTCCCTGCAGAGGTAGGATGCAAGGCCATGAAGGCATTAAACAGACTTTGGCTGAAAGCCTGACAGTTAGGCATGCTTTCAGTGGGAGTAGAAATAGGCTTCCTTTTCTCCTCCTTTTTGAGAGGCCTGACGGGTATCTGAAGGAAGGAAGGCCTGGAGTCTGGAAGGAACCGAAGGCAAACACCGGACTTACTTAAAGCACTGCCCCCCCCAGGCGTCAGAAGCCAATGCTGATAAAGCCTCTATGGACGTGCCTTCCATGCGGGATTGTGCGGCTTCTATGGAGGTACCCACTATATCCAAGGTGGCAGAGCCAGATTCCTCTAACAGACAGATGGACACAGGATGAGGTTCAGTCGCTAGAGGACAGTATAGTCTTGGCTTTCTTTTTTGGCAGTTCTGTGGGTACGTCAGAGGAACTCCCCATCCCTAAAGCTATAACCTTTGATTTTCTAAATACAAGTTAAGCGCATGCAGATGGCTGCGCAATGTTTTGGGCACAAACGCCTGACAAATGGAGCAGGCCTTGTAACCCTGCAACCGTCCTGAGACACTGATTGTGGGCGTCCTTATGAGGTATCTGATGGCCACACTTGCACTTGACCTTTCTGGATGACATGAACAAGCATTAAATGAAAGAAAAGGACTGAAAGATTCATCAATGGGGTACTTATCTGATTTCTCGAATCTAATGACAGTGAAGGCAGAACACCTGGTGTTCGATTGTCGGGTGAGACGTTCTGAAGGCTGATGCTTGCAGATGTCACTTTTATGGCCCATGTTCCTTGAACCATGTCAGATGTCCTACACCATACAGGAACTGAAAACTTTTGTATACTAGCCGGACATTCACAAAGCAAGAGGAGTAAACCCATATGTTGAATACTGCAACATGGGAATAGAATGACATCCGGTATGAACATGTTCTCCCCTGCTTGCTGATATACCAGACCACTGCCATGTTATCCATCTGGAGACAGATTACATTCTTGAGAAGTGTCCTGAAAAGCCTGCAATGCTAGGAGACCACCCTCATCTCCAAGACAGTGATGTGGAGTTTGGAGTCTCATCGACCATGTGCCTTGAACCATCTTCTCTTTGTAGTCCCCCCCCATAAGGAAGGCCTCCATGGTCACAGTGGCTTAACAGGGGTAGTAGGGTGAAAGGTTGACTCCATGTGACTATAGGGGAGGTCAACCATCAATGAAAATGACTCATGCAAACTGATGCGAGACGAACTGGGAAATGAAGGGGTTGGTGCAGTACTGAGCAATGTACATATAGGGTCCACTGTAGAACTCTCATGTACATTCTTGCCTGAGGTACTAATGCACAGCCAACAACCCCAATAACCATAAAACTAGTCTTGTTGGAAGGTATGAATGACAAAGGACCTCTGAAGCCAAGCGACATACGGACAGTATTCTGGAAGTCTGGCAATTTGTGATGAGTCCAGGTGGCACCCCATGAAATCTATCATCTGTGACCCATCATATGGCTTTTGGCTAGATAGACTGTAATTTGCAAGCAAGGGGCTGAGGGAATGAAGAAGTACCTTCACTGATTAAGCAGTTCGCTAAGTACAGAAATACCTGGAACCCTTGCACCCTGACATAAGTTGCAATGACAGCCATGTATTTTGTGAACACCCTGGGGCTGTGTCGAGATCAAAAGGCAGGGCTTAGAACTGAAAATGACTAGCTCCCAGAAAGAAACAAAGAAATCTCCTGGACTGTCGCACTATATTCATATGTTAGTAGGTGTCCTGAATATCTATAGAACACATCCAGACTTCCTTTCTCACAAGAGGTAAAATGAACTGAATAGTGATCATATGGAACTTTGTCTTTCACAAATTGATCAAGTTGGCTTAAGTCCAGAATGGGCCTGAGGTCCCCAGTCATTTTCAGAATCAAAAAAAAAACCTTGAACAGACTTCAGATCCTCAAAGATCTAGTAGAACCTCCTGGATGACTCATTTTTTAAAAGTTTTGCTACTACTTCTGCTGTCAATTCCCTCTAACAGGGTGGAATGCTGGAGAGTCTCTTTTTTGGAAGGAAAGCAAAGGGAACAATATAACATCTGGTTATTATCTTCTGCAACCACAAATCCTGAGTGATGACCAGTCAGGCATGACGGTGCAGGGCATAAGCACCCCCACTGACTGCCTCCAGAGGCCAGCAGTCAGGTAACCATTCAGGAGTGCTGAAAGGGCTTCTCGGTAAATGTACTCCAAAACCTTGGTTCCACAATCCACCTCTGCCCCTGGGATATGTCCAATAAAAGTTATTCCCCCCTCTGCCCTCAGAGGAATCTCAGTCAGCAGAAGCATCTTGGCCAAAACCCTGGAACTTCCTTTTTTTCTGGGAAAAGGTGCTTGGGGTGAGTGAAAAAACATAACCCTACAGCAGACAGGGTCCTGTTCACTTCTGGTAAGTGCATCTTTAAACTTGGGCCCAAAAGACTGTTGAACCATCAAAGGGGGCATCAATGAAGGATATCTTAAAATTTCCGCAAAATTGCAGAGATGCATCCAGGCATGCTGATGAACAGCAATGCCAGTGCATGCCACCCTCGCCAGGCTACCAGTTGCATTAGGCAGCAGACACGTGAACATGTTGGCCACAGACTGTAGGGTAGATGGCTGTGACTTCAATTTTTGGATGCTGGCAGGCAGATTACCAGAGGGGGATTTGGACAGTTCTTCAGTCAGATCCCTCTGGAAAAGGTCATATGGGTCAGGTAATTCAGCACACAAAGGGCAATCATCACTGAAGTCCAAGTTTGTTTTTCCATATCTGTGCAGCGCCTTTGAGTCCCTGTTAAGGAGATGAACAAATGTGCTCTCTTCCAAGAGCTCCTTTTTGGTGGCTGCCACAACCAACATGGGATTTACCAGGGTACCCTTGCTCCAATGGGACTTATTCCTAAGGGCAACCAATATTTTGTCCAGTTTCTATGGGATACACTGTCACAATGGGTTCCTTCCAAGCCTGAAAAAACAAGTCTATCAGCTCATTAGTGGGTAGGACCACCCAGGAGGTAGATACGCCAGCCCCGAAAGCCTTGAGGAATATTAACTCTTCTGTGGAGGGGGCATCAGTGGACAAAGCACCCGCTTTTCTTATCTCTAGAACATCTCTGAAGGAGATATCTTCCAGAGGGGACCTAGGGGTCCCTCCCCTTCCTCCAAATCGGTATCATTAGCAATGGAATCTGGACATGAATCAAATGGCCTTTCTTTGCAAGTCCATTTACTATGGCCCTCCCAGTTGGGGCTTCTGGGGAAGGGTCAGAATCGGAGGGTAACCTTGGCAGGTGGGAATCATCAAGGCTTAGTGAGGCTGACTGTCCCTGTCTAACAGGAGTCAGCCTCACAAGCCAAGGGTGGTTAGGATGGAGCCAAGTGGGAACTAGACCGCTTTTTTCTAGACCTGTAGAGATCCCTCTCAAAACCCTTGAAAGCCACAGCTAAGACTGGAACCAAGGTTGCACCCCCCTGCCCTGAAGTATCAATAGAAGGAAAGTACAGTTTTGTACCTACCATAAATGTAGATGTCCGATAGATATGCAACTGCAGACATAACATATGGGTTGTCCTGCCTCAGGCATCCCTCGGTCGGCCGGATTCCAAAGTCTGGGTCCGACGTCGGCTGATGTCGCATTTCTCTCCGACGTCAGAGCGGCTGGAGTATATAAGCATCAGCCGACGCCATTTTCTTCAGTGTTTCTTGCCCCAGATGCCAGGTGCCCTCCAAGGAAGGTTGTAATCAAATTGGAAGACAAAAACAGGTTTCCAGACAAAGTAAGCAATAAACAGATACACCATAACAGATATCCCCAGCTAAGAGTAACAGGGATAGGAGTGGACCCAAGGCATAGAGGGGAAGGAGGGAGGGAAAATCCGACTGCAGTTGCATATCTATCGGACATTTACATTTATGGTAGGTACAAAACTGTACTATGTCCTTCAAGAATGCAACTGCAGTCATAACATATGGGTAGAATAACAGCTTAGCTGGGGGAGGTGGAATGCTCTAGGAAAGAGATGGTGTGGCTATCAAACCCTGCAGGACTGCCGAAGCAAAGCCTGCTCTGGATCTGGAATATAAAGGGAGGTTGTAGTGTTTGGAGAATGTATGCACGGAGCTCCATGTAGCAGCTTCTAGAATGTCTTTTGTAGGCACCCCTCTTAAGAATGCTGTAGAGGTGGCTGTAGCTCTGATGGAGTGTGGTCTGACATTGTCTGGAACTCTCTTTCCATGGAAGGAATAACAAAATCTGATGCAATGTCCAATCCATTTTGAAATAGTCTGCTTGGAAATTGCTTTTCCTTGTACTCCAGGGGCGTAAGCTACAAAAAGCTGATCAGACTTCCTACTGGTCTTGATTCTGTCCAGGTAGTAGCGAAGTTGTCTGTGAATGTCCAAGGTATGCAACAGTCTTTCCCCTTTGCTCTCAGGATTGGGAAAGAAAGTAGGCAGGTGAATAGCTTGATTTAAAGAAACCCTAGATACCACTTTTGGCATAAAGGTAGGGTTGGTTCGTAAGGAGACCCTGTCTCTGTGAAAGATTATGAACGGTGGTATTGCCATTAAGGCCTGTAGTTCCGAAACCCTTCTTGCTGAGGTAATTGCCAACAGGAAAGCTGTCTTCCATGAGAGAAATTGTAGGTCCACAGAAGCTGCTGGCTCAAAGGGAGGTAGAGTCAGTTTTTCTAGGACAAAGTTGAGGTCCCAAGCTGGTACTGGAGCCTTTCTTGGTGGCTTAATATTCTTGATTCCCCTAAGGAATTGCCTCAACAAAGGATGTGAAAACACAGGTGGGCAGTGTTATATCTAGCTGAAATAGCTGAAGCATGTATCTTTATGGAGGAATATGAGAGTCCATTCTGTAGCATATCTGCCAAATATTCCAGAATGAGTGGAATGTTCAATAATGATGCATCATGACCCTTGCTGGCATTCCAAATGCTGAATCTCTTCCATTTTGCTGAGTAAACCTTTCTGGTGGATGGTCTTCGGGCTTCTGTTAATATCCGCTGAACTTCCTTGGAGAGAGATAGATTGAGGTTATTCATGGAATCTCCCAAGCTGTTAATTGCAGCATCTGAAGGTTGGGATGAAATGTTTTGAAGTTGTGTTGAGTCAAAAGTTGGGGCCAATGGGGAAGGGCCCATTTTTTGTTGTGACATATGCTCCGTAGTAGTGGGTACCAGTGTTGTCTTGGCCAGTCTGGAGCTATTAGTATCCCCTTGGGCTTCTCTGCTTTGATCTTTAGTAATACTGTGGTCATCAGTGACAGAGGTGGAAATGCATATATTTTTAGAAGGCTCCAGTTGAATGAAAGAGCATCTATTTTCCATGCTTGTGGATGAAATGTTCTTGAACAGAACTTTTGTAGATGATGGTTGAGGTGGGAGGCAAATAGGTCTACTTCTGGCCTGCCCCATGCCGAGGTGAGTCGTATGAAGATTTCTGGATGTAACCTCCACTCGTGGGGGTCTATGAAATTCCTGCTTAGGCTGTCCGCCACATTGTCTTTGCCTGGAACAAACTGGGATTGTAACTGTATGTTTAGGCTCAGTGATTTTTCCCAAAGATTCATTGTCAGTCTGCAAAGGGGGTAAGAATGGGTGCCCCCCTGCTTGTTTATGTACCACATCACAGTGGTGTTGTCTGTCCGTATTAGCAGGTGACCTTGCTGAAGCTGTTGTCGAAAAGCCTCGATGGCATGCATTACTGCCAGCATTTCTTTTTGGTTGATATGCAGATGTGTTTCCTTTGGAGACCATCGTCCTTGAATACATCTGCCCTCCATGTGCGCCCCCCATCCAAGGTCTGAGGCGTCTGTGGTCATGGTCTGTGTTATCTGAGGTTTTTTGAATGACATACCTGCGTTTGCCTGGCTTACCGAGGCCCACCATAGAAATTCCTTTTGTAGGCATGGAATGAGCGGTATGGTTGTCTCTAGATTGTTGCTGTGTTGAGACCATAAGCTTTTTAGGTACCACTGAAGCTTTCTCATGTGTAGTCTTGCTAATGGAACCAGAAGAATGCAGGATGCCATGTAACCCAGGGCCTGTAGGAATTTCCTTGCGGTCATCTGGGTGAGCTTTGCCAAACCTTGGAAATAATGAGTTAACTTCTTTTGCTTGTCTTCTGTCAGGTAAGCCATTTGAGAGGCTGTGTCCAGTTTGGCTCCTAAGATAATTATTTGCTGGGATGGCTGAAGTCTTGACTTTTGGAAGTTGACTGTGTATCCCAGAGCCTGTAGCAAGTGTATGACATAGTTCAAGTTTTTTGTCAAAATCAGTTTGTCGTCCGCTTGTATGAGGCAGTCGTCCAGGTACGGGTAAATTTGGATCCCCTGGAGCCTGCAATGAGCAATTACTGAAGCCAGGCATTTTGTAAATACTCTGGGCGCAGTAGATAAGCCAAATGGCAATGCTGAGAATTGATAATGCTCTGGCCCTGCAAGAAATCTGAGGTATCTTCTGCAGCTGTGTCTTGATAGGGACATGCAGGTATGCCTCCTTGAGGTCCAGAGTAATCAGCCAAGACCCCTTGCCCAGCATGGGAAGGAGTTGCTGTAGAGTCAGCATTTTGAACTTTGGTACTATGAGAAAAGTGTTTAATGCGGACAAATCCAGTATTGGTCTCCATTGAGTTTCTTTTCTTGGAACAAGGAACAATCTTGAGTAAAACCCCTGGCCTTGTTCTTGTTGTGGAACTCTTTCTATTGCTTTGATCTGAGCAAGCAGAGAAATTTGCTCGATAGCCTCTGCCCTCTGGTTTTGTGGTAGGTTTGGCATGCCTTGTTTTCTTGGTAAGGTATGAAAGTGGAACCTGTAACCTTGGTCTATAATGTCCAAAATCCATTTGTCCTTTGTCAATCTGTGCCAACTGTCTGTAAACAGAGATAATTTTCCGCCCAAAGGAGCTTCTATTTGCTCCTTGGTCAGCGGAAGTAGAGGAAAGTCACTGAGATTGTCCCTGTGGGGCTGGAGAAACCCCTGTGTCACTTCTTTGGTTTGCTGGTTGCCATTGTCGTCCCCTGTAGGAACCTCTGTATTGCCCTCTTCCTCGGCCACGCCTGTTTTTACCTCTTTGAAATCTTTCAGGGTTAGGAAAGGACCAGTTTTTAGAAGGCCAATTCCTGCTGAATCTGGGTGGCTGAACCTGGAGGAAATCTTTGACTGTCTGAACTGACTTGGCTTTTTCCTCGATGGACTTTAACACATCTTTAGCATTAGCACCAAACAGCTTGTTCTTTTCCAAGGGTGCATCAAGAAGTTTTGCCTTAACATGATCTGGTAGAGGTTGTTCTTTTAACCATGCATGTCTACGAATGACCGCCCCTGTCATAGCTGCCCTACATGAAGCTTCCAATGCATCATATCCACACTGCAGAAAGTGATTGCTAACTTGCTGAGAATTATGTACAGCTTCCTGCAAAGACTTCCTGTCTAAAGGGTCAGGAGAGGCCAAAGTTTTCTGTAAATCATCTAACAGGTAATCCTGATATTGAAACATATGAAAGAGGCAATTCAGAGCTCTCATAGATAAAGTAGTGGAGGTGTAGACCTTTTTCCCCCATCTCTCTAATGAAATAGCTTCCCTGTTGGAAGGCAAAGGATTTTTTGAGGTGGTTGCTGAAACATCTTTAGGTCCCTGGGAAATAGTTTCTAAATCAACAGCATGTGCCCTAAAGAAATGAGAATGTGTTTCTGGGACCCTATAGTATCTGTCTGGCTTAGCAGGAGCAGGAGGAAGAGTATCAGGGGTAACACTGGAGTCAGAGTATAGATCATCCAAAAAATCAAGCACAGGAGGTATAGCTAAGGGCCTGTGTTGGGGCTTTTTAAGGAAGGTTCGAAGGTGCTTTCTGGAATCAGAATATTCCTGGCCTTGCCACTTAAAATGTTCCCTCATGGAATGCAGAACTTCCCCAAAAGAAATATCCTCAGGAGGGGAGGCCGAGGGGATGGAGTCCTCTGCATCCATGTCCTCATAGGTCTGGAAGGGCTCTTCCTGGCTATCGGAGCGCACAGAGTCCTCAGAATCTTCATCTGAAGGGAGAGGCTCAGAGGGTTCAACCCAGGGCCTCTTATCAGAAGAAGGCTGGGATCCTCTTTCAGGATGGGCCTGGGAACCTCTGATCATGGAAATTAAGTCTGCGGCCATAGTCATGATTTGTGTTTCAGGAGTAGACTGAGGTAAGGCTTTAGCAGTAAGGTGCTTGGTCTTGCTGGCTACCTTAGCACGTGTGTAGGCCTTAATAGACATGGACATAGGAGGCCTAGCAGCTCCACGTGCAGGAGTGACCTTATCCACAGCAATGGTCTCGGGCATTTCCTCGGTTACAGTATCCGGAGGAAAATCAATAACTGGCGTCGGTGTGGACTCCGGTATCGGAGGAATCAGTAATGCGGTGTCTTCGGTTCAGAGCGGTGAAATAACCGCCTCAGAGGGAACCGGGGCACTCGCGGTAGGTTTTGGCGTGGAGTCGGTGGAAGACGCGGGCCGAGGATGTCGGTCCCGGTCTTTTCGTTTCTTAGGAGTCTGTGATGTCGGTAGTTCCGACGGCATTGTATAATCAAATTTTTTTCCGAAAACGTCTTCAGCGAACTCCGCCCGGCGCCTGAGAGTGCGCTTATTGAAGCGAGCACAGGCCGAGACGTCGTGGCCTGGGCCAAGGCAAGGAAGGCAGTAAGAGTGGAAATCCTTATGAGGTATTTGTTTACCACAAGACAATTATTAACTTTTTCAGTAATTTCTGACATCGGCTGAGGCAAGAAAAGGTCCCCAACGGGGTACTTAGCTTTTTTGATGACTTCGGATTCGAAAAATACAGGAGCTGACCGACCGGCACTTGCGAACTGCTTCTGCTTCGGGCACTGCATGGCAAGAAAGACTAAAGAAAAAGGCGTCGGCTGATGCTTATATACTCCAGCCGCTCTGACGTCGGAGAGAAATGCGACATCAGCCGACGTCAGACCCAGACTTTGGAATCCGGCCAACCGAGGGCTGCCTGAGGCAGGACAATCCATATGTTATGACTGCAGTTGCATTCTTGAAAGACATCATCCCCAACTCCAACCAGACTCCACTTAGAGGCAGACACTGGCACAAAACTGTCCAGAGCCAAAGCACCCAAGGGCCAGGACGGCTCCAAAAATCTCCTTGGCCCAACTTTTCATTTCAGATGCCATCATCTGATGCAGCCGGAGTCAAGAAGGTGAAGGAAACACTGGGAGTTGAAATAGAAATCACTGTTGGTTCTGACACATGTGCCTCATAGGAATTACTTGGTACCATGGACACCACATCCAAAGGTTGAGCTGGTACAGGATTGATAACAGCCTGGATTGTATGGATCAGACCAAGTGTAACCAGTGGGACAGGCACTGGGAGGACCCCCAACTGAATGGGAGTCCAGAAAAACTTCCACATCATCCTGACAATGTTTGCTTCCAACAGGCTGCTCAAAAATCAAAATGACCTGAAGGACGCCGCCACTAAAGGTAATCTGGAATAATGGTGCTACAAGTTGGGAGACTGGAGCAGAGGACTAACCAGCTCTGGAGAGAAGTGGTAAGGTAAAGTTGGAGAATGGATCCAAAATATCTTCTATGTGCACAGATCAGAATGCTTCAGGGTCTTTTCCACCAGGCCCAACTAATCCGGAGACCTTTTCCATGGCTTCTCCTTTTGCTTTTCTTTCTCAATTTACTTTTCTTTACTCCTCTCTCCTTTTCTTAGCTGAACCTCATCTTCTCAGACTTTTTGCAAGAAAGATACCAAGTCTCACACATTGAAGGTGCCAGCACTCACACTTGGGCAGGGGGAAGGCTCCTGAGAACAAGTTTGCTCTGATGACTGAAGAGGCCTTTGACCCCAGACATAACACAGACCTCACACACTACATCCAAGTGTGCTCCTACTAAGCAATACACAGAGTGGGGGGGAGGTCTTGAGGGGGAATTCTGTGCTCACAGGCAACACACTTCTTGAAGCCAGTGGCTTTGGCATTACTAGTAAATTATCTCAGAGAAGTGCTACAACAAGAAAAAAAGCAGGCAACTGCACTAAATAATAGAGAGATATCAAAATAAATAGGAGTCTTATAAACACCAAAATAAAATTTTCTTTCTTTTTTTTTTTTAACAGAGGAAGTGAGGCAGGAAAGAAATGCTCCAGAAACAACCATCTCAGAAACATAACTATCACAAAATTGAAGTAGTAAATGTCAAGACAAGCATTTGAAACACTGACAGTTGAAAACTATGAACTATGGGTAGGGAGAGGAGCCAGAGCCCTGGATCCACACTCTTCAAAAAAGCTCAGAGGTTGGATCTCATAACCCATCTGTTGAGTCAGACAGAAGACACAACAACATTTCACCAGTTTCAGCTTAACAGATCCCTAAGAGTATAGAGGGAGCAAAGAGAAGGAATTAGAGTGGCTATGCTCCTAGTGGTCTATGCAAATGACAGCCTAGTACACACCAGTGAACCTATCCAAGATGTCATTTGGAAGTCTGGCAAACCTGTGTGTTGCGTAATAAAATCGGTTGCCTGGGAGCATAAAACTCCCAAACAAGGACAGCTGGCAAAGAGAGCTATGTACGTAGCTGTTGCCATTACCCACTGCTCTCAACTACTATGACTATATGAGACCAAGTTTTGTGATTTTTTTTTTTTTTTTTTTTTTTTTTTTTAAAAGACTACTATCTGAAGGAAAACGGGCTCTGTTAGACAGGTTCCATTCTACAAAGGTCATTCTTGAGAGGGCTCCAGATGGGACTTTGAATGTTCATAATTACCAATGACTGGAGGAAACTCAGAAGGGGGGGTCCAAACTGCATCCAGAGTAGGACGGGGAGGGGGTCCAAACTGCATCCAGAGTAGGACAGTCAGACAAGGTCTTATAGGTGAGACTGGTTATCCACCAAAAACAGGGTCACAGTACCCTGTTTTTGTTTAACTTTCTTGCCTCTGAGCTAGAAAACTTTCTAAAAGTTGTCACACCCACAATGTCTCTTACCAGATCTCTACGTGTCTTAATTTTTGTTGGCCACATGAAACTCAGAGCTGACCACTGTCTTTTTTGCCTCCATACATACCAGATTTGTCAAATTTTTAGAACAGGTTCACTTTACTGAATGTCTGCACTGATTTCAAAAGGAGCACAGCAGCAATACTACTATATTTGTTCAGCACTGTGATGTTTTTAAGGGCCAGATTCAAGTCTCGAGAGCAATGCTTTACTTATTGTCACAAAGCTCTTGATGCTGCTAATCTTCAATGGGCTTCGCATTGGTGCAGCAGTTAGTATTGTTGCCTCAAAGCAAGAGGTTCTGCAGTTCAATTTTCAGATCGGGTGCCTTCTATGTGCAGTCTGCATGTCCTCCCTGCATTCATGTGGGTTTCGTCCAGGTGCTTTGGTTTCCTCCCACATTCTAAAGACCTGCGTCTGGAAAGTTTCTCCACGGGCCTCAGATGAAAATGGGCTCTGTCCCAGTCACACTTTCACAGTAAGTAAATGCTAAATAAATCAATAAAAAGGATTGGTATTAGGGAGTTACTTGCTTTAATTCAGTGTTAAGGTAAAAAACAAATAGTATAATTTATTCATATATTACTCCCACTTAGATTTCGAAATGGCACCATTTCTATATAACCTCGCAAACTATTTTCATATAATTCAACTACAGGACGACACAGCTACCACATAGCTTGTAATCAGACAATTTGCAATGTGGCTATGTGCAGAAAGGATAAGTGGGTATGAGTTACTTAGTTTGGGCAGACAGTGAGAAGTGACCAATATGGAACCAATAGGAAGACATATATAGTATTTACAAAATTGAATGCAGAGAGAAATACAAACCCTGATTACCATGACCCTAAGGAGCCAAACAATACAGCAAGTAATGGAGTATAGGATGACATGTTTGAAGTCAAAGAAAAATGGTGGTAATGTGGTTCACCATCCATGTCGAATGTGCACTATAGGGATTTTTTTCCTCACTCTGGTCCCACTGCCTGTCAACCATTAGGCTCCTCCTGGCCAATCATCCCATTTGTACCCCATCACTGCGGCAAGTATCAACCAAGAGGTGCTGTCATTCAAATATTCATCAGGAAGTGGTGGTTTGAAGGTTTTCTGCTCAAGCCCTTCCTTTTCTTGTGAATACTCAATTAGTGGAGCTGAATGGGAACATGAAGTGGACTCTGCCAAAAGGCATACTGTAAGCTATCAGCCCCATCCCTCCACCTCAAGTGCAGGAAGTGGCTCCCCAGAGAAATCATAACGTCCCCATGTGCTTTCCAAATGCCTGCAAGTCTCTTCATCCCCCCCCCCCCCATCCCTCAAACAGAGAGAGAGGTTGGCTGATCCGGTGCTGGGGCTGCAATTCGAACCACCAGTTGCCCAAGTCATGGTAAGGGCTTCATTCCTGTGTGTCATGGAACAAAGCCAGATACACTGTTAGGGATGCTATGACAGTGCCATGACGACAGTGAACCAGCAATGAGGGAGGTTAACCTGGCCTCCATGGATTATATATTGAACTCTGATATTGGTTGGGAGGGTGTATGGGAGTCATATAAAGTACAGCCAAGTAAAAAACTTACCATAACTGCAAATGTTAAAGTAGAACCACTGCTGCAGTGATAGCATGGAATTCAGACACAAATGAGGCCCAACAACCAGCCTGACTTCCAGAGCTTTGTACCCTTGCCCTACGAGGAATGATTTTCCTCCCCAGGGATGTTATCATCCTCCCGGTATAGAGGAACCAGGCCCACAACATCCTAATTTCTTTTTTTCGCCACAGAGAATTCAGCACAGACATCTCAGGCTATCCATCTCCATCAAAATGATGCCCACAAATGCCCCCAACAAGGGAAGGTTGAAGGAAAGTTATACTGCAACACTGATCCTACATGAACATCTAATTCTTTACACAACTGTATTATGCTCGTTATAAGGAACATTTCTGCAGGTAATAACATTTGGAAAAATTCACTAAGCTAACATTTCTTTGATTCATCACTGGCTGGCTTACTAGGGCAGGTCACATGATGCCCTTAAAAATTACAAGTGGCAAACCTTGCCTTGATCTTGGTTTGTACCCCAGTCTAGTGTGCACAGAGAAAAGACCAGGTGGCTAGTTTTTTTTAGGACGGCCTGTGCAACCACTCCTCTAATAAAGGTTGTTCAATAATCACCTTTATGGGACAAGTGGTTCAAACAGGGCCTATATTACAAGATCGAAACTTTAATCGAACATCTAAAGATCTATCTTGTAATATCAAAAGCCAAAAACCTCGAATGGCCGATTTAACGCAGGAAACACTTTCTTTGGCCGCATGAAAAAAAAAGCTTTTAATCTCAAATCAAGTGGTGGGGGGGTTTTGCCCCTCACCCCCCCCCAACTAAATATACCAACTCAGAGATCGCTCCAAATTGGAGAAAAGGACATAATCCACATAACAGCCAAGGGAAGCGTTTCCCTGCGTTAAATCTGCCGTTCGAGGTTTTTGGCTTTCGATATTACAAGATCGACCTTTTATTCGATTAACTAAAGTTTCGATCTTGTACTATAGACGCGGTTCAAACAGACCAACCCCCCCCATTCATATGTTATAAATTCATGCTAGGATGCTGATCCAGTGGACCACTAAAGCCTTCAAGTCTTGGATTTAAGTGCTCTTTACAATACCCAACGCAAACTCATGCAGTGGCTTAAGGACACATGGCTGTAACCTCACACTCCTGCAGTGCTGCTTCGTCGATATTTATCACTAATCACGTTCCCATGTAGGATTTATATGAAAATCACACACTTATGTTATTTGTTAATGGCATTCTTTAATTGTTTTTTAGGTGTTAGGCTGCCTAAGATTTTAAATGTATAAGGACGTAATTTTTTAAAATTCTTCTGAAAACTACCTTCAGGAACTGTATTAATGATCTTTAATAAGATTATACAGAGCTACTGCAAAAGTCCACTAAAATATTTTTTAAGCTTGGTGTGCTTTACTATTGGGACAGGTCCACTGGCATTTTTTAAATGTTAGCAAAATACTGATTATAAATGATTTGGTATGAAAACTGTATAAATTGTTCGAATGACTGCCCATCATTCTTGGGAAGTATCAAGCTGTTGTCTCAAATTAAAGATGGGGGCATATATGCTCAATTCAATAGATGGGCCAAGATAGGACTTAAAAGCTTTACTTGTGCCAACTCTTGCAGTACATTATTTACTTTGTCACTCTTCCCCCCCAAATTCAGTAAAGTATACAGATCAGACAAATTAAATGGGCAGCACATGCAGCCTGTCTTAAAATATTGTTGTTGTTGTGTCTTTTGGCTTTTCCCGGTTAGTGGTCGCCACAGCGGAACTCCGGTCCACTAATGAGTTGCCAGCTCTGACGCACAACCTTCAACAAAGGTACGCCCATTCACACATCTCCACACAGAACACGCTCTAGCTGAGAATCGAACAGGACAGCGTCTTACTGTGAGGCGACAAGCTACCGCAGCACCACCAATGCAGTAGCCTGTCTTAAAATCTAATGGGATAATAAGCAGTACTTGGAATACCTATGGAGGACTGATTGCCCTAAAAGGTACAAGAAATTTTAGGTATCAACCTAAGCTGTGCCAAATAAATCTTTTCAGCTGAATGGATGCAAGTCTGTCTGATGTACCTTAAAGTCAAATGTATAGTAAGTAGAATGCATACCAAAGTCAAGACAATACAATATGGAAAGAAGTGGAGTAGTAGGAACTCAGAGCTACAGTTAGGTTTTCATTTTCCTCTGCTGGTTTCTGGTGGTAGTAATGAGTCACCTGACCAGTGCGACTGCTGTAACTGTTCATAGTACAGCTAGAGGTATACTGGGAAGCTTTGAAGATGTTGGCTGGGATAATTTGGTAGACATGATAAACAACTTGTGATTAATTATGGAGGACATAGAGATGGGAAACGTTAAGTGATGTAGTACTGAGATAACAGTATAGTGATAGCTGATTTGGAAATGAACACTCTGCTGGTAGTATATTGGCAATTTAATGGGATGTGCAGCCTACAAAAAAGGCTACACTCTACATACTCAAGTCAGAGTGCTTTTACAAGAAAAATCTCTCGTTGGTAAGCACATGAAAGGAGGCAAGCTATGGAGTCTGGGGTAGTTCCTCATACAGCAGCACACACAGTACTGGTAATCTTAGTCAAAATAGTGTTCTCTTTCCTGAAGTATACAGACTCCTACCAAGATAGTTAAGGTCTGTTTATCAAGGTTGTAGGTTATTTAGGAGTGGTTTTGTTTGAAATCACTAACACACATCTACATCCACAAATTCCAGTTAAAAAGCAGGAGTGTATTAAAGCTATAATTTTTAAAAGAATACAAGGGGAGGTGACCTGGGGAAGCAAATTCAATTGTCTTTTGCACATTACAATTGAAAAATAGCAGGAAACAACAGGTTAAGCATTTCAAGCTTGGGTTGTGAATGACATAATGAAGGGCCTGGATACAATATCCTATTTCACAGATAGGAAGGACAATACATGCCAATGACATCTGTGCCTGATACAGAACAGGAAAATCTTGCATCTCTGCAAACATGATTCAAATAAGACTACTGGCCCCTCTAACTTTTTTGCCCTTGTCACACTATGGAGATTTATTTAGAATATTGCTTACTGGGGAGGCTCAAATAGGAGCAATGGGGCTATTCAACTGCTGATCCAAAATACAGGGATAATGAGAAGGAACTCACCAATGAATTCTAGGCAGGCGATCTTCTTATTCTTCTCCTTTCGACTGCTCCTTTTAGTGATTGCCACAGTGGATTGATGGTCCACAGAACGAGTGGCAGTAGAGTTTTACAGTGTCGAGTTGCCAGCCCAGCGCCCAACCTTCCTCAGAAGGCACACACATGCACACATTCACACCTACAGCCAATTTAGTGTGTCCTGTCCACCTGCAGAATGTGTTGGGAATGTGGAAGGAATCCAGAGCCTTTGTGGAAACCCACACAAACACAGAGGACATGCAGACTCTGCACAGAAGGCACCCGAGCAGAGAATTGAACCAGAGGTGCTGTGAGGTGACAACGCTAACCACTGCACCTTTGTGTCATCCAGAATTCTAGGAAGGCAATAAAGGTTACAAAATATAATTACACTTTAAATAGGATAATGTTTTACAGTTGCTAAGCTGAGGTCTTCACCTAATGACAAAAATAAAAATAATGACAGAATGCAAACAGGTTTGTCAAGCTTTAACAGATGTAGCCAAAAACAGGTAAAGGAAAAGGAAGAGCAAGAAAGAAAAGATTTGTAACTTTGCAAAAGAAGGCTGAGCTGCAACGAGATGCTAAAAATCAACATATATTTGGACAGCTGTGTGTTTATTTCATTACAGCCTCCAGGCATTTTTGCAGTTACATTCTAATGAGAATTTGAGGCGTCAAGTATTGTTTATTCATATCTGTATTAGTAACTGCAAAACCATGTTAAAATCTGAAAGCTTACATGATGGCAAACTGTATTGATTATCTGACTTCTGTCTAGTGCAGGTAAAGAACTACTGAGTATCTACATGCTATTTTTATATTGTAATAGGTTTCATAATTCACTTAGAGTAACAGACAAAACTACTTAGTCTCGTATAAAAGCTCACAGATGTAGGAAGAAAATGTTACTAGTAGTGTGTGTGTGTTACTGAGTGGTGTTACTGAGTGGTTACGGAGATATCTTAAGCTGACTATACATTACAAAATTAATATTTACTATGTTTATTGTGGCTTGCAAAATCCAGTTTAATATGAATAATTAAATGAATGTAACCAATATACAGATTATGTTGTGTGGAGTAGTTTCACATTTAGTTTTCTATTAATATCAACTGCTCTAGAAATATGAACATTTGTTTCAACTGTGATGTGATATCATTTTTTAAAGGCTAAGGCCAGACCTACTGGAAGTTACAGAACAAATTCAAAGGACCACCACTGGAGGAAATGAGTTGCACACCAAACCCTCTCAACATTCAAAACTGCTGGTACACCTGACAAAGTTAAGGGGTACTTCAAAGTCAGTCAGATATCTTAAGCATCATTAATCAGGTAAGGTTTTCTTCTCTACAAAATGTAGTATGTATATTAATTGGTTAAGTGAGTCAACAAGTATGGTTGGGACAGAAGTGTTACAAAGAATCCTCTAACTGATGATCCTCTCCAACTGCAATTAACCAGCCATGAAGAAGCTTTCACCTCCTTCTCAATAGCATAGCTGAACATCTCTCAAGAGCCTGCAGCCAAATAAAGCCTCCGGACCAGATGGCCAGACTGGGGGAATTATACAGAATCTTGACTGTAAAGAATTTAGTAGCACTTGGAGATCGGCAATTTCTGAACTCCCAAATTCAAAATGACTACTTCCCTTTCCTGGGAGTTGATTTAAGTTTAGATATTTCCAGGCCTGATTTAGAGAGAGATGACCCTAAGGATTAGAGGCCAATAGCCATCCCAAAAGGATATTACAAACTTTCTATGGTCTTGGAGGGCACAGTGGCTAAAGTCAACAATGTTAAGCCTCTACTAACATTTTTGCACTTTTTTGTTCCTCTTGACTGCCAAACATCTGGAGCTTTTCCTAATAAGCAACTCCAAACAACATAATCCTGGTGGAGGTGTCACCAGGTTGCTATCAGGGTGGTTTTACCCTTAATGGGTGACAAATGTAAGAGACGTAGTACTAGGCTGTGTCTGACTTTTGAGACCAATACAAGCCCACAAATGACAATGATCCTATTAGGAGCACATGCTTTCTTTCAAATTCTCTGATCACCAGTGAATGCTAACAGGAGGAATATCAGACAGAGAGATCTCTGTCCTCTCACTCAGAAGCGAAAAGGTGCCGTCTTGTCACTCCTCCCCCACTCCAGTTGGCTCCCCACAACTTGGACTGCTATAATCAAGCAAAGGCTCTTTGGACTGTGGTCACAGCATTATCCCCTCTATGTTACATAGCCAACACAGCTTCTACTACTCCCTTACAGGAGAAATAAAAATGGCAATCTTGCTTCCTGAGAACATCAGGATAGACTTCCAACATATACTCACTGTATGCTAACTCAGCACAGCACCACAAAACAAAACAATTAAAAAAAGACAAACCAAAAATCAAGAACATTGATAGGATTCTAGAATGTGTACACATGCACGCATATACAATGTTTCCACCTATTGTCATGCCAGCACAACACAACTGCCCTACAGTATTTTTATCCCATTAATTCTTCACCTATAAGGAAAATTCTTACCTATAAATACTACATGGAAGAAGCAGCTCCTGTCACCATACTAAGTACAACTGCAATAGAAGAAGCACTTCCCCACCCTTAGAATGGATATGCAGCTCATAATATCCAACAAACATGGAAAGTTAAGATCAACTCACAGCCCAAAAATATAACAGCAGCAAAGTTGCTACAACCAGCAGAATTATTTTCCTGGTACAGCATTTTAAAAATGCTGAAGTTGCCAGTTAAAAAGGTGGCAGGATAAATTTCACCAGAACAAAATTCAAATCTCAGTGAGGGTTCAGATGAAAGACGCCTTTTAAGAATTGTTTGACCTCAGCTGTACAGAGCAATGGAGGATTTAAAGGCAGTTAAGAAGAGACAGCAGATAAGTGAGCTTTGATAGAGGAGTAGAATAGACAACTTTTAAGTAACTCGCACATGTATGACGGAATAAAATTATATACCCACCAAACGGGGGCCTGCAGAAGGCAGTTACAAGGGCCCCTTTTTTTTGACACCATATGGGAAACCTTTTCCACTTGGACATGCAAGATTTTCTAGTAGTAGTTTTTTTTTTTTTGCCTCCAGGAGTACCTAGAGCATGACCTCTTAAGAACTGGTGCTTGAAGAGAATTAAAATTCTATCACCCCCAGAGTCAGATTGATACCTGGAGGTTGGGGTGAATCAGACAGCCCTTGTTCTGTGGGAGAAAGTCTATTCTCCACTCTGTGTGGTAAAGTGATTGCCATGAACCAGATGAAGTATGAAGGGGGAACCAATAATGCATGCGCAAAAACTGAGTCACTAGAAAGATTCTGGACTGTCCTCTGGATCTTCAGATCATCCTTTGGGATCAGAGGAAAGGGTGGGGAGGTACACAGGAATTCTTCCCACCAATTGAAGGACATGGTGTCCATCCCCCAGGCCTGCAGACATATCCTGGAAAAGAACCATCAGGCATCAGTTCTGGTCAGAGGCAAGACGATATGAGGTGTACCTCATTTGTAGACAAATGCCCACAAAGACCTCTCTATGCAACATCCATTCAGGGGAGTCTTCTCTGGCTCTGCTGAGGTTGTATGCAAGGGCACTATGCTCTTAAGTAATGTAAACCTCATGTGTACCTGTATGCAACCAATACAGGAGTCCAACACACAACCTTCATTACTTGTAATTTGCAAGACACCTTTTTACAGACTGGTAAACCAAACACTGGACTAGAAAGAGCACAAGCCGAATATACAGTCCTTTATTCACATAAAATGAATGCTGTAACAATATCAATGGAGTTTTTGTTCAAGTATCCCTCAGACTTCATCAGACAAAATGTTTGAATGTATAAAAAGGATAGCTGTTTTGTAGTTTAATCAGGCTGATACTGAACCAATTAAAATGCTTAAAGCCATACAATCACATAAAAAACAAGTAAAATGTCATCTGTCATGTCTTGACAAGATATATAAAATCCGTACTAGTACTTCATAACTACACAATCAAAACATGTTTAAAAACATTTTAAAATGTTAGTTTATAAATATATAAACATAAAATATATACATAATAGTTATATAAAATATGTAACCTGAACTTGCTGCTAAATGATGTGTATATGGTGTACTGTAGCTCCATATAGTGATGGATTGAAAATATATTCATAAACTAGAAAATTTAAAACTGTGTTATTAGAGCTTAGTTGATCTAAGCTTTAAAAGGGGCAAAATAGAAATGTAGTCATTTAATCCAGGAACTTTGTTAACTTCTAATGTAACCTGCCAGAAAGTTTCTCTGAAGTCTAATTTGGTCACCCAAGGATCCCCTCTCGTTTCCCTTGGAACCATCTCCAAAACAAAGAAAAGGAATTTAGCATTACATTTGCCAAATTTTTCAACTGCAGATGCAGTGGGGGTTTAAAGGTACTACTTTTTTTTTTTTTTTTTTGGGGGGGGGGGGGGCTGCATTGTCTGGTTGTGATGTGGTCTCCTTAAACAAATTTTCTAAAGTTTTCTGATAAACCAATCAAGATTTAGAGGTTTTTAAGACAAACCCTTGAAAATAGTCTTTAGGAAAGGACAAAACGTCAAGAATGTATTGGAATACGGTACTAATGCACAGGTTTTTACTCAGAAAAAGGAGAGGTACATACAGATGTGGGGCATGTGCCCAATGTAAATACATAGTACAGGGCAAAGACGTTTGTATTACTGCTTGAAACAAGGTGTTATATAGTAAAAATTATTATAATTGCAATACACAGGGCCCTAGGGTATCTGGTTACTTGCGAAGCCTTCTACGTTGGTAAAATGGAAAGGCATGTTAAACGCAGGATATATGAACATCTGAGTGATGTAAAGAAAAGATGTAGTACAAATGCTCTGTATAGACATACGTTGGTATGTACTAAGGGTAATTCCTTTCTTGGTTTTGCAGATGGTTCCAAGGCAAACAAACGTGGATTCTTGGGAGAGCAAATTAGAGTTCAGAGAAACTTTCTGGCAGGTTACATTAGAAGCTAACAAATCCCCTGGATTAAATGACTACATTTCTATTTTGCCCCTTTTAAAGCTTAGATCAGCTAAGCTCCAATAACACAGTTTTAAATGTTAGTTTATGCATATATTTTCAATACATTATATGGAGCTACAGTACACCATATACACATCATTTAGCAGCAAGTTCAGGTTATTACTTTATATGTTACTCTTTTCGCATATTTTTTTGACATTTTACTTGTTTTTTTATGTGGTTGTATGGCTTTAAGCATTTTAATTAGCTCATTATCAGCTTGATTGATTGAATGTATGAAAGGATAGCTGTTTTGTGGTTTAAACATTTTGTCTGATGAAGTCTGACGGATACTTGGACTAAAACGCCATTGATATTGTTAGTGTTAATTTTATGTGAATAAAGGATTGTATATACGGCTCGTGCTCTTTCTAGTCCAGTGTTTTTTTGTTCTGGACTGGCTCTGCTGTTTGTTTACTTTTTACAGACTGAGCTACACAGCGTTCTATGACTATGTCCCATGCCCTCAGAGGTAACCTTGGTGTCCCTCTATTTGTGGATGTACCACAAGATTGAGGTGTTGTCTATGAATACTTTCAGGGGGCCTGGGTTTAACAGGTGAGATAGCAGCTGTAAGGCTTGAATGAGGGATTTCATCTCCTTCACACTGATGCATTCTTTAAATTCTCTGGGAGACCACTATCCCTGAACTGTTGTGGAGCCTGTCAGGTTAGGTTAGACAAGTCTTGTGTGCAGATCCTGGGTGAGTGGGAGTGCATGAAAGTGAAACCAGAGATACCCACCACTGGAGCTCCCACTTTAGAAAATGGCAAAGGAGGGATTTGGAAGTCAAAGGGAGCTTGAAAGTGATAAGGTCAAAGGGACTTTAGGTGCCACTGGATCTTCCTCATGTGCAATCTGGCACAAGGCACCATTGGAACAGTGGCTGCCATTTACCCTAGGCTCTTAGAATCTCTCTTGCTGTGGTCAGAGAGAGCAAAGACTGGAAGTGGGGGGAGAGAATATTCTCTTGAGGGAGGAAAGCTGTCATTGACTGGGTATTGAGCCTGTAACATAGTAATACTATGATGTGGGAGGGGGTCAAGGAAGACTTCCTTAGGTTGAAAGTGAATGCCAGTCTTCTCAGAGGAGAGATTACAAATCTGAGATGCACCATAAGGTTTCTTTAGCTGAAGCCTGAATAAGGTCATCCAAGTAGGGGAACCTATGTATCCCCTAGGTTCTGCAGAAGACTACAGCTGGAGCTAGGTACTTTGTAAGGACTCCGGCAGCTGCAGACGTGCCAAAAGATTAGGCTGAGAATTTCAAATGTGATAAAGTGATGGAAAACCTGAGAAATTTCCTGCAGGTCTTGGCAAAGGAACACAGGTACTGGAAGCAAATAATTAGAGAGGGAAAGGTGACAGAATTGGAAGAGGCCAAGAATTTATTTAGACTGCAGGCTAGAGATGCCTTCCCTATCAAGGACTGATATCAGAGTATAGTCAAAGAGAAAGAAACATGGGGATCTTAAGTGAAAGACCAGCGCTGGTAGAGTTTTTAGAACAAACCAGAACAGAAGCTGCTATTAATAAAAGAATTAGTACAGCATATAAAATATAGTATGATTACAATAAGAATCAGACAAGGTTAGAAAAAACTGGGAAGAGTGACTGGTATAAGCAACTTACAAAGAAACAACGGGGGAATAAATGTACGAGTCCCAAATATGCAACAAAGTCTAGAAGATTTAGGATCATTGCTTGGAAGTGTTTGCATAGGTATTTTTATACACCAAATTATTTTTCCTCATGCAGACTACAAATGATAGAGGTGTGATGGGGAAGAAAGAGGTAACTGAGAACATAGTTTTTGGGAGTATAGTAAGTTGGCAGACTTTAAAAATTCCATGCAGACTATCAGAAATGCTGGGTGGGCACACGAGTTATGATACTGTCTTGGAATTGCCTAGACATATAAGGCCTTGCTGAGTCGAACTATGGTGGCTGCCAAAAAAGCAATTACTGGAAAATGAAAATCGAAGTGTAAACCAATTGTACTATAAATAGTTAATATAGTAACAGAAATAAAACAACTGGAAATAGGATATTTAGAAAAGGGAGGGAGCATATTGCATAGAAAAAAATAGGAATTGTGGGAAAGTACAGTTGTGTACACTTACCATAAATGTAGATGTTAGAGTGTATTCACTGTTGCGGTCATTACAATTGGGGTTATCCTGCTGGCAGGCTACCCTCAGTCGGCCTGAATTCCAAAGTCTAGGTTCGGCGTCAGTTGCTGGCGCCTCTTCCCGGACGTCATTGCGCCAGGGGTATAAAAGATGCAGCCAACGCCATTTTCTTCAGTTTTTCTTGCCCCAGATGTCAGGTGCCCCCAAAAGGGTAGGCTAAAAATATGTCAATAAAACATGCATGCACCAAAGTATATATTTTGTCTTCATCTACAAGCAAACACACCACATAGGTTGTATAGAATACAGAAGTACAGATAAGTTCCAGCAAAGAAATGGGGGATGGCGGGTGGATAACCTGAACTGCAACAGTGAACACACTCGAACATCTATATTTATGGTAAGTGTACACAACTGTACTATGTTCTTCGTGTTTCACTGTTGCAGTCATTACAACTGGGTTGAATCCCAAAGCTAAGGTTGGGAGGCTGGAGCTAAATAGCATTAGGGGCGGCTATTAGGCCCTGCAGAACTGCAGTGGCAAAGCCTGCCCTGGATTTAGAGTAGAGTGGTAAGTGATAGTGCTTTGTGAAGGTGTGCAGCCTCTAAAATGTCTTTGGTAGGTACTCCCCTGTGGAAGGCTGCTGAAGTGGCTGCTGTTCTGGTTGAATGTGGCCTAATGCCCTTAAAAACTGGCTTGCCATGTTGTGAATAGTAGAAACGAATGCAGTGGCCTATCCACTTTGAAATAGTCTGCTTTGAGATAGCCTTTCCTTGTGATCCTGCAGCATATGCCACTAGTAATTGCTGTCTTTCTGAAAGCTTTGGTTCTGTTCAAATAGAAGCGCAGCTGTCTGTATTATGTCCAAAGAATGCATAATTCTCTCCCCCCTTATTCTGTGGGTTTGGATAAAAGGTAGGCAGATGAATAGTTTGGTTAAGAGCCACACTGGACACCACCTTAGGCATAAATGTCGGGTTTGTCCTCAAAGAAACCCCGTCTGGATAAAAAATGATAAAAGGTTCCACAGCCATGAGTGCCTGCAGCTCTGAGACTCGACTTGCAGAAGTTATTGCTAGGATCACAGCTGTTTTCCAAGATAAAAATTTTATATCATCTGCAGTGACTGACTCGAAAGGAGGCAGGGTGAGTTTTTCCAAGGCATAATTGAGTCCCATGCAGGTATTGATGATCTCCTTGGAGGCCTTAAATTTTTGGACCCTCTGAGGCACTGCCTTCATAAAGGATGAGAAAAGATTGGTGGCTCTGTATTGTAATGAGCTGAAATTGCAGAGGCATGAATTTTTATAGATGAAAAAGATGGGCCTTTGTCCAGCATCTCACTCAAGTATTGCAAAATCTGAGGAATGTTTGGTACAGCTGCGTCAATTCCTTGTGCCTGGTTCCAAGCACAGAATCTCTTCCATTTTCCAGCATAGGATTTTCTAGTACTAGGCCTCCTGGCCTCCAAAATAACATCCATCACCACTTTACTGAGAGGTGTGTTTTGTATGACAACATTATCCGCCATGCTGCCAGATTTAAGGTCTTGAGTTGGCTGTGCAGGATCTGATTGTTCTGCTGGGACAGTAGATGAGGCACTTGAGGTAAGGTCCAGGCTGGGCATTGAGTCAAGTTCCTTAGGACTGGATACCGGTACTAGCGTGGCCAGTCTGGGGCAATCAGCATCATTTTTGGCTTCTCCTGTCTGACCTTTAGGAGTACCTTGGGGAGGAGAGGCAGAGGAGGGAAAGCATATACTGTTAAGTTTTTCCAGCTGAAGGACAGGGCATCCACTTTCCATGCTTGTCTGTGATAAGTCTTTGTGCAGAATCTCTTCAGTTGGCAGTTGTGAGGCGAGGCAAATAGATCCCCATTTCCTTGTTACCGTGCTGAAGACTTGTGGATCCAATTTCCACTCGTGGGGATCCATGAGGTTTCTGCTTAGATCGTCTGCCAGAGTATTTATCTTTCCTGGCAGGAATTGTGCCTGCAGATGTACTAGTTAAGTCAATGCTGTGTCCCACAAAGTCATGGCTAGTCTGCAAAGGGGGTAGGAATGAGTGCCTCCCTGCTTATGTACCACATTGACCATGGTAATGTCTGTCTATCAGTAGTTGTCCTAGATGAAGTAGGTCTTTGAAGGCTGTCAGGGCATTTTGAACAGCTAGCATCTCTTTTTGATTGATATGTAGATGCATTTGGTTTGTGGACCATGTGCCTTGAATACATCTTCCTGCCATGTGGGCTCCCCAGGCATAATCCGATGCATCCGTTGTTAATGTCTGTGTGGCTGGGGGCAGAATGAATGGCTGTCCCTTGTTCTGGTGACAGGCCTTCGCCCACCATCGAAACTCCTGTTGCAGGCAGGGAATGAGAGCAACTATTGTTTCCAGGCTGTGGCAATGTTGAGTCCAAACACTTTAGGTACCATTGAAGTTTCCTCATATGCAGTCTTGCATATGGAATTAGTAGAATGCAGGATGCCATGAATCCCAAAGCCTGCAGAATTTTTCTTGCAGATAACTGGGCCTTTGTTGCCAACAGTTTGAAATAGGTAGTCAGTTGTCTTCGCTTGTCTGGTGTGTGATAAGCCATCTTGGCAGCTGTATTTAAGCTTGCACCCAGGAATATTATCTCTTGAGAGGGTACTAGTTTTGATTTTTGTTCGTTAACTGTGTACCCTAGGCATGGTAGTAATCTCTTTACAAACTCCAGATGCTGTAGTAGAATGTCCTTGTTCTCTGCTTGAATGAGGCAGTCATCCAAGTAAGGATATATTTGTATTCCTCTTTGTCTGCAGTATGCAATTACTGGTGCCAGGCACTTTGTGAAGACCCTGGGCGCAGTAGATAAGCCAAAGGGCAGTGCAGAGAATCAGTAGTGCATGGAGCCAGCTTTGAATCTGAGGTATCTTCTGCATGTTTGTCTGATTGGGACATGCAGGTATGCCTCTTTAAGATCTAAAGTCACAAGAAAAGCCTTCTTGCCCAACATGGGCAGAAGCTGATGTAGAGTCCACATTTTGAATTTTGGAATATCCAGATATGTGTTTAGAATAGATAGGTCCAGTACTGGTCTCCAGGCTTTGTTCTTTCTGGGTACCAAAAACAGTCTTGAATGGAATCCTTGTCCCTGCTCTTGCTCTGGTACTTGTTGAATGGCCCTCATGTCCATGAGGGATGAAACTTGTTTTTGTGCCTCTGCCCATTGATTGTGTGGCAGATCTGGCATACAGTTTGGCCTTGGCAGGTTGTGAAAATGGAACCTGTAGCCTTGTGATACTATATTTAGAACCCATTTGTCCTGGGTGATCATGTGCCAGTTTTGTGAAAAAAAAGTGCTAGTTTTCCCCCCAAAGGGGCTGCCAAAAGATAAGTGCTTGGTGCTGGAAGGGGGAAGTCATTGCGACCGTTTCCTGTATGGCTGTGATTTTTCCTCTCTGCTCTTGGAGGTAATAGCACCCAATTGTTTAGGCCTGTATGAGCCTTGGGGCTGTGATCTGCCTCTGGGACGTCTGTGTCTGCCTCTTTGTGACCTATCTGACACTGGAAATTACCAATTCTTTGTAGGCCAGTTCCTGATAAATCTGGGAGGCTGTACCTGCAAGAAATCCTTGACTGTTTGCATAGATTTAGCTTTATCCTCCATTTTCTTCAACACCTTTTCTGCTTTAACACCAAAGAAAGTATCATGCTGTAATGGAGCATCTAATAGTTTTGCTTTAACAAGATCAGGCAAATTCTGTTTTAACCAAGCATGCCTCCTAATGACAGAACCTGTAACAGCGGCCCTGCAGGAGGCCTCTAGAGAATCAAAACCACATGGCAAAGTACGCTTTCCAACTTGTTCAGCTGCATGCAATAAATGCTGTATTTCTTTGTCTGCACATTCTAAATTTGACATTTTCTGTTTAAGCAATGACATAAGAAATTGCTGATATTTAAGCATATGAAATTGGCAATTCAAGGCTCTTACAGCCAAGGTAGCAGAAGTATAAATCTTGTTACCCCATCTGTCTAGGGCCCTAGAATCCCTATCGGAGGGGATAGGGTTTTTTGCAGTAGAAGCCTTGACCCCTTTGGGACCCTGAGAAATGGTTTCTGGGTCAGCAGCAGGGTTTTTATAAAGAAATTTATGTGAATCAGGAACCCTGTAGTATCTTGTCTGGCTTAACAGGAGCTGGTGGTAGAGAGTCTGGAGATAGACTGGACTCTGAAAATACATCATCTACAATGTCCAACACACAGGGGGAATAGCAAGCGGCCTGTGCTGAGGTAGTAAAAGAAAATCTCTAAGCCTTTTCTTTGATTCTGAGTAGTCTTGGCTCTCCCAGTGCAAGTGCTCCCTCATGGTATGCAGGGTTTCCCCAAAAGATAAATCCTCAGGAGGAGAGGCTGAAGGAATAGATTCTTCAGTATCAGAATCCTCACAGGGAGGAAGAGAGTATTCCTGCGCAGAAGAGGAGTCAGAGGAAATGGAAACCTGATCTGAAGATTCATATTCTGTCTCTTGCCTAGGCCTCTTATCAGGAAGGGGATGGGAACCCCTGATCAAGGTAATTAGGTCTTTGGCCATTTTGAGCATCTGTTTTTTAGGCATGGAAGTCTGTCCAGGAGAATGCTGTACTTGTTTCTTTGTCTTTAGAGCTGCTTTAGTCTTTGCTTTGGAAGCTGAGGTAGGCTTTACATATAACTGTGTAAGTCTGAAAACACCCTCAGAAGCCAATGCCTGCTCAGCGGCTCCGGACCCATCTGAGGGAATTTCCAAGTGTCCAATACCTTGAGTATCCAGAGGCCTAGCTGGCTCCACGTGGGAATCAGCAGCAGCCTGTGGCTCTGAGGGAGCGGGCGTCAGGGGCTGCGAAAGCGCCTCATTGAGAACCGGCGACTGGCTTAGCAGAAGCCTCGTCATCGGTTTTGGACCTCGGATGCCTGTCCTTTTCCTTGCGCTTTTTATAAACTCCGATTGTCGGTTGTTTCGATGGCATTATATAATTGAATCTTCGGCCAAAGTAATGAAAGGCAAAATCGTACCGACGCTTAATAGTGCGTTAGTTAAATCTAGCGCAAAACCGACAGCTAGCAACGTTGTGATCAGGGCCTAGGCAAGGAATACAGTAAGAATGAAAATCCTTACGAGGTATTTGCTTTCCACAAGAAATACAATTGTTAACTTTTTCTGACACTGGTCTGGAGCAAGAAAAAAAGTTTCCCCAATGGGGTACTTTGCTTTAACGAAGACTTCGAATCTGAAATTCGGATTTGAAAATCTCAGAAGTCGGCCGACCGGCACATGCGATATGCTTTTGCTTCGGGCACCGCACGACAAGAAAGACTGAAGAAAATGGCGTCGGCTGCATCTTTTATACCCTGGTGCACTGACGTCAGGGAAGAGGCAACAGCAACCGATGCCGGACCAAGACTTTGGAATTCAGGCCGACTGCGAGTAGCCTGCCAGCAGGATAACCCAAGTGTAATGACTGAAACAGTGAAACACGATGAACATCCCAAATGTGATGACTGCAACAGTGAAATATGAAGAACATCCTTCAAATTCAGCCAGAGACTTATTCAAGTTTCCCAAAATCAATAACACAGCCATTTCTGTTTAGTAGTCAAGGACTCAAAGCCAAGGTGGCAGAGGTATAGACATTTTTGTCACACTTGCCCATAGCCCTACCATCTCTATCAGATGGTAGTACACTGGATGCAGTGAGAAGTTTGGTGGGTTTATCAGCAGACAAAGCAAAGACTGCAGTACTTTTGTACAGAAATTTCATTTCCTCTTCCACTTCATAGAATCAGTCTGGTTTCTTAGGTGAAGGAGGTTGTGAATTTAGATTAGAAGTAGTAGAAGCAAAAGTATCCCAAAAGGCTTCCAGGACAGAGGGCACAAGAGAAGGCTTACGGGCCTCAACTTCCAATAACTTGTAAAACCTTTTCTGTACATCTGGACTTTAGTGCCCCACTCAAAGGCTGCATCATTCTGGAAATAGTTTCTCCAAGGGAAACTTCTTCTAGTGGGGAACTTGGCAATAATGTAGCTTTGTCATCTGAGGCCAGTTGCCCAGGAGACTATATTTGGGAAGAGGAAGGCAGTGAGTCCTCATCTGAATCACATTCCTCCGCTTCTGGAGGAGGAAACATGCTGCCACTTCAAATGTGGAGGGGCAGGAAAATGGGGAGAGAGACAGGAAGAAGGCTTCAAAAACAAATAGTCTTTATATAAGCTTTGAGAAAAATCAAGCCATTCCCTCTCATGAGACATCCACTGAGGCGAGATACTTGGGTTTTTCTTTTCTTCTTTTTTTCTTCACAGGACATTTACTCAAAGCACAGTGGTGCAGAACCTTGTTGGACCTTGCCAAGGTTACCAGGTATCTCTTTCCACACTAAGACCAGAAGTGTGCCCTCAGGTCACTTCAAAATAATCACCGTGGGTTAATCCTCTCTCCCGTAGCAGTTGGAGATCCAGTCTTGTTGAACATGCATGCATGCAAGACACACCATACCAGCCTCTGAAAGTCACAGTAGCAGGAGTCTCCAAAGAGCTTGGACATACTGCAGATTTTTTGTTTCTCAGCAGGTATGTCCGAGTCAGACTAGGCAGAAGCATCTCATTTCTGTTTTTTTGAACAACTTTTTGAGTGCAAGCTGGACATCCAAGGCCAAGGGTTCTGCCATTCCAGAAAGCACAAAGGCTCCTTAGATGTTGGGCTTCCAGACAGGCGTAAAGGGAAGCTAACATTGCACAAAGGGATTTAGTAACAAATGGTTGGCAAATTTTACAGTTATGATAATAGTGTTCAGTCCCTAAGCAAAACAAACACCGAGATTGAAGGTCTTTTTAAATAATCTACCGTCCACAGCTGCACTTCCCTCTCTTAGCAAACATGAACAAATCTTAGAGACAAGATTAAAGAAAAAGAAGGTTCCCCAATGGGGCACTTCTCTGACAAAACCTTGGTAGTGGTAGCACTACACAGTGTGGTATCTAAACATGCATTAGTGAAGCTTCTACATTCAGACTGGTGGCAAGACAGTCTGAGGATCCTACACTCGTATGTTAGTTTATGTACAATTATGCCAGAGAAGTTGATGGCCTATATTGCATGCACAAAGCACCAAGATCTTTTGGTTCTGATAGCCTAGTCAGACATCAGGTTACCCTGGCAGGATAACCCACAAGTAATGGGAAACCACAACCATGATCTAAAGGACATGTACAGATGTACAAGTAAATCTTGCCATAACAGGAGATGTTCTAATGGATCACCACTGCAGTTGCCCAGGGTATCTGGGTATTAACTCCTTCCCCAATCACCTCCCCAAATCCTTGGGGGGGGGGGGGCTTTCTCTGAATTCCACCAACCAGGAGTGCCAGAGGAGTTCCGTATAAAAGGCAGCTGTGGCATTAAAATAGTTCAGAGCATTTTTTTGTCCTGGAAGAAGGCAAACCCCCTGTATATTTACCCTAGGAATAAAAGTGAAACAACATACAAAGAGGACTCCAACAAACCTATCCTGGCAATTGCAATAATGACAGTAACAGAAAACAGTGCTAGACAGAGGGACAGCTACTGCAATCCAATAGAACATCTACTTTAATGGTGTGGTTTGCTTGCACAACTGTACTATGTTCATACATGGATCACCACTGCAGTATCCTCAGCTATAAGTGGATTCCCATAGTTTAGTCAGAACAAACCCATAATGGAAGAAAGCCAATAACCAAGACTACAGGAGCCCCAGGACAATGGTGCTGGCAAAGCCTGTTCTAGATCTGGAAAAGGAATCCAGTGTGCAGTGTTTTATAAAATATGAACAAAGGACCGAGTTGCTGCCTTTAGAATAATTCTAGAATCCACCTATTCCCAGAAGGTACTGAAGAATGCAAGGCCTTTGTTGAATGAGCTGCATTATTCCTGGGCAGTGGCTGATTGTGGAAAGTATAACCAAAAGTGATAGCATGGGATAGCAATCTAGAAACAGTTCGCTTTGTCACAGGTTGCCTTTTCCTCTTGCTTTCAACAGGAGCCAAAACAGCCGGCCAGCTTTCCTGAGGGATTTGGGCACCCAGGTTGATAACCTGACTTTTGACCACCATGTTGCTTCCGTGATACAGAAAGCCTTCTACATGGTCCACCTCATAAGTAAGGGTATCTCATCCAGGGACAAGGAAGTCATAACATCTGTGTATTTCTCCCTTATAAGGCCCATTGCTAAGTACAACGCACCTTTCAGCATGTACCTCGCAAAGCACATGCAGCAGCTGGAGAGACCACAAAGCTTCCTCAGCAGGAGAATCCAGGGCCTCAAACATCTACCACACACAGATAGGCTAAAATCCCTATCCATCTACTCAGTTTCAGACTCCTCAGAGGTGACCTCTGTCTGGGCATACAAGGTGATCATGGACTCCACCTTGATGGGACTGCTAAATATCAGCAAGTCAAGCTCCACTCAAGTAACCCACATGCACGGCCTCAGCCTGGTCTGTGCCATCAACAAGACTTGTTGGTGGGATTTGTGTCCCAGTGACTCCCTTACCTATGGAATAGACTCCCTATCCACATCAAGCAGAGTACCTCTTTACCCTTTTTAAGGGAAACCTGGATAACTGGATGGAAAGCAAAATATATCCCTGGGATTCCATCCATGTCTCTTGCTGGGAAGGGGCATTGGGAGCTGATTTGTCTAAACATGGGCTAAACTCTTGGCTAGGCTTATAATGGCCTCAGGGCCAATAGCCTAGTAACCTCCTATGATCCTATGAAAGGTCAAGTTTTGTCTAGGTAGTATCTGAGCTGCCTGTGTACATCCAGAGTGTGAATATTTCTATCATCCAGACAGTTAACTGAAGGTTATCAAGACCGAGTTGTATCAAACTCTCTGTCTTGTGTAACTATATCTGTTCTGTAGTAATCTTCTCTGGCCATACTAAAAAAAAAAAGTTCCGCTCTTGCCATGACCATTAGAAAGTTAACACCACAATTTTTGGAGAGTCCTTCTGAATCTTTAGGACCACCTTGATAATTTGTGGAAATGGTAGAAAAGCACCATAAACTAATTAAAAAGCAACCATCTCCAAGGACAGATTACAAGGAGTCCTGGAGCAGAATTTCTTTAGATGGCTGTTCTAAGAGGAGACAAACAGATCTATTAAGGGTGATATCCACTCATCAATTCTTTGAAAACACCAGGATGAAGTTCAAATGCATGGGGTTTTACACTGGTCCTGCTGCACTTGCATGAAGTAAGTTTTTGCTCTGACAGAATGTATGAAGCTTGAGGAGAGTCAAACTAAGCTGAATTGCTAACTCCCCGGCTATCACTGCCAGTATGCACAGAGGATAAGATTCTGTAACCCCCCCCATTTAAATACATCACTGTAGTGTTGTCCATGAAGACTTGCAGAGGTTCTGGGGACCAGAGATACTTTGAGATCTTCAAAGCTTTAATGACACCCAGCATCCTTTGTTTGTACACTAAGCTCCATACAGATTGCACTTTTATCCCTTTTGAAACTGCTCCCCACTCCAGGCCTGAAGATTCTGTGGAGACTGACTGCAGGAAGCATCTGAACTGAGACAGTGGAGAATGGAAGGCCTGAACTGTAAGATACCTGGTCTACCCACCATCCAATTTTCCTCTTTACAAATCTCAGAACAGACTGATTTAAGGTGGTATTGTATTTTCCTCAAGTGCAGTCTTGTAAAGGGTAGCATGATCATCATCAATGCCAGGTAACCTAGGATCCTGAGAACCCCCCCCTTGCAGATGTTTGTTCCTTGGACAAGGTAGAATCTCCAGAAAAGTAGGAAGGGATTCCTATTGTCAAGAATAACCCTGCTAGATTGCAGACAGAACTCAATTGTCTGAGAATATTTGATGCCATAAGGAAAGCTGAAGCGTCCAGGGCATACAAAGATTGCCAGCATGGAAAGGGAAAGGAATTTGAACATGCAGACAGTCATGCTGACTACAAGGGCTGCCCTTGACGTGTGGAGGCTATTCTTTTTTTAGCCTTCTTTCCATCTTTTTAAAAAACCCTAATTATTGACTCCTTGACATTTGAACTGTTTACAGGAAAAGGGGGCTGAGGAGACATGAAAATTATGTGGTCGAAAAACCTGACTTGCTCAGAACCCAGGAAAATCATTCTGTGAGACAGGAAGACATCTGTAAACTGATATGACATCCCTACCAATTTTCTCCTTTTGTCACACGTTTTCAAAATGTCGGTTTCAGAAGGGCCAAACAGACTTTCATTATCTAAGGGGGGGGGGACGACGATGACTCAGATTTAACATCTTCAGGAAGGTTTTGATTATGAAGCCAAGCAAGTCTCCTCAAAACTGATCCAGATACAGAAGCCTTAGAGGAAGAGTCAGCTGCACCTTAAGTACATTTTAAAAGATGCTTTCTTGTCTGAAAAGCAGCGTTAACAGAAGCATTTACTGAATTCTTTAGCTCAGAAGGAAGGAAGGTTAATCACTAACTTCTGTATGTTCTCAAAGCACAGAAGGAAAAAACTAGCACGAGTAGGACTGTTCAAAATTGTATAAGTTGAAATACCACAAGAACCGATTTTCTTCCCCAGCTTATCCACTGACTTCCCACCTTGATCAGTAGGACTATGATTAGAAGCGGTAACCTGTTTAGAAGCAGACTGGGTTAAAAGTAATGACTGCTGGATTTGCTTCAGGATTAGAAAACAGGTAATTACAGGTCTAGTATACCTTATATAACCTGTCATATCTCTTAGGGACAGAACAATGCCCATTACGAAGGCTGGAAGCAGTGAGGAAAACTCTCACTAAAAGCAGCTTTAGGCATCTGTATCTGTAAAAAAAAAAAAAAAAAAAAAAAAAAAAAAAAAAAAATCATAATAAACTTTCCGTGCCACAAAAATAACATTATGATCCCACTGAAACATCCCTTTCATGTTAGGTGAAAAGTCAGTGAAAGAAATGTCTTCCAACAGGGAAATCTCAAGCAATACTGTCCTCAGATTGAAAAGGCTCAGACTGAGAAGAGCCCCCCCCCCCCCAAGGGTATACCTCCCCCTTCAAGGACTGCTCTTCTGACTGGAAAATCCTATCAGGATGAGCTCTCTTTTTCTCACAGAAGGTTGAGAAGAGAAAAAAGGGCAATCAGCTCCTTGGCAAATATCACTAAATCTGCCCTGCCTATGGAAAAGGAAACAGGTGAGTGGACATTTTTCTCACTGAGCAAATTCTTCCTTAATGTCTGGCTCTTAGGCAAATGAAACCCAGTATCCAACACCCCATTCCTAGCAAGTGAAGATCCTTCACCTGCTTCTTCCCCAAACAGAAGTGACTCTCCCTTGTCTGAAAAGACACAAAGGAAATGGCTGAGCCCTAGACTTTGACAGGTTGGAAGGCTACACCTAGAGGACCAGAGGAGCAGTATGGGTGGTCTGAGGAAAAACTGGCCACAACAGAGTGATCCTCATATGGCAGAGAAAAACTAGGAGCCAAACCAACCCTACATGACTCCTAAAGTTTTTTTTTTTCTTTTTGTACACCAAGAAAGGAAGTACTAGTAAGCTGGAAAACAGGTCTGAAGAACAGGTACTGCAGTCACGAGTAGCTGATATGGATAATAAAAGAAAATAAGTGCTTCTGAGGCAAGTAAGCTACTGAAAGTCCCTCAAGCACAATATCCTGTCTAGACACACAAAACGTAAGTAAACAGTACAGTTTTTAGACAGTTTACATGAGCACCAACATAACTATGTTGTCCCAGTGCAGGTCACAGCCCTGTACATTCTCAGTATGAGTAAATAAGCAACTAGAAAAGTACAACAGTCACATAAATAAATTAGGAAGGCTTTCTCCAAATGAGGGACTTATCTGCCCAGCTGTTTTAGGATTAAAGTGACTGGCAGAATCAGAGGGTCTGATGAAGGAGCACTAACTTCAGCTTCAAAAAACTCTGAACTATTTTGGCAGTCCCAATGTTCATTATAGGGAGCACCTTGAATGCTCCTGGGAAGTTGGAGCACATGAAAGGTGTCCAAAGCTTTGGGAAGCTCACTGGTGCTGGGGGTAATACCCAAACAGCTTAAACTACTGCAATGGTGGTAGATATATGAACATCCATGTTTTTCCTTGACCAGAATGGGGCTATCAAGGCCATGAGAGCCTTCATCAATGTTACCAAGAAAACTGTCTGAACTAGGAGGGGTAGGAACGAAAGCATACAGACAGCTCTGACTCTGACCCCCCCCCCCCAAAAAAAAAGCCTCCTGTGCCCTTAAAAGTAAACAAGGAAGCAGTTTGTCGATGAGACAAATTTGTGGATGGAGTTTCTCCACATGCTTACCAACTTAAAAAAAAAGAAACTTGATTCAAACACCATTCAAGAAATAGGTAGACCTTGCAAATGACTGTCCCTGCAAAATATTATAATCCATAGGCAGGTAAATTCCTGTGTGGCAGCTATTCTCTAACAAAGCAAAGTTCTAAATATTTATTTCCATTAAGTATATGTGTTTCCTCCTTCCTGTTTCTGTACCACATATATCGGCACTGCTTGGAATTGCAGAAAGTACCTTAAACTCAGCAAAGCCGGCCTTAGGCATAGGCCAACTAGGTGGCCGCCTAGGGCAACGCTGTAGCAGGGGTGCTTTCCCAGTATTTATCTGGTGTAGGTAGACCAGGATGGGGGGGTGTCATAGGGGTGCCGTGGAGCCCTTTTGCCTAGGGCACCAGTTGACCTAAGGTCGCTCCAGCAACTCAGCTATTAAACAGTTTAGATTTAGACAAGGTCTGCAGCCCAGAGTCTAAAGCCTCCATTATAAAAAATGATATGAAGGAGAAGAAAAAAACTGCCTTCACTTATTTCTTTGACCTGCATTCTTCAGCCAAACCCAATTATCTACAGAAAGGAAAAATAAGAGGCAACGTTTGTTCCAAGTAGTGAAATGCTTGAATGCAGACTTCTCAGGTAGGGTCACAAATTTCTCATACAGTTGAAGTACTGCATGTTGCATAATCACAATACTTGCAAACAAGCACTTTAGAAGACCAAAGAAATCCAAAGAAATAAGCTTGTGACTGCTACACTAGAAAGTAATATTCTATAAACTTTGTTCAAAGAAAAATTGTCATTAAGATGATACAGAAACATCTCCTCAAAGGTCTTTTGAAGAGGTATGATATTTGACTGTCTTGATACCTATGACACCCCAAAAAATCCTAAAAAGGGAAAATGTAACTTAAGCCTCCTGGGAGCTGATCCACATATGGTTCAACATGAGCATCTCTGTAACATGAGAGCCATTACAGCAATTGCCAAGTCCATGAGGAAGAACTGTAAACTAAGGAGACACTAAAGGAAAAAAGCAAAATAAAAAATGACCCCACCACTAGAAATCTGATGAATTTCTTTGTAAAGGAAAGACTAGAACAAGGTAATAAGCACCTTTGAACTCCAAAGCCACCATATATCTAGTGCCCCTGAGGAAAAGAAAGTCTTATTTTACCAGCAAACATTACTTTCACTTCAGATTAACCTAAAAGTCCTTCCCCTACAATAAACTTCACCAGTTTATAGTTTACACATCGGACACTACAAACTACAAAGTTACAATTTCCCCTTGTCATCAAGCCAGCCTTAAAACCTTAGGCACCTTGACACAGTGTAACAACTGCATCATCCTTAATAACAAACAAATGATTCTTCCAACAGAGGAGTTTATATGAGAGAGGTTTACGCATTCACCAATGTTTGGAGGCCAACCTATCATTTAAACTTAGCAGTACCCACCAGGCTGTTGGTACCTACATCCAGCTCAAAGTCATGCCTACCCTGAATTTTTCATGAAGTACTGTTATCGTTATAGCAATATTCAACATAAAACACTGCCTACATGTGCATTTTTTACTTTTGGAAAGTCATTTTATGTAGTGAAATTGCTGTATGGGAATGTAGCAATAAACTTTCTTGTATAAAGCGTCTGACACAAAACCAAATTTAGAAATGAATGTACTGTTTATAGTCCATTACCAATCCTCACCTGGAATGAATCCACTCAAGTCAGGCTGAATGGTTTTAAATTGATTAATATAATATTGCCTTTGCTCATCTGTTATTTTCCAAGGATCATCATAACTACTGGATCGCCTACGTATTTCATTAGCTGTTACAGATGATGCTACTGTTCGTACTGTCGTGTGGTCCTGAAAAACAAAGCAGCAGCTCTAGTCATTTTTCTACACCTTCTAAATAAGATAAACTATAGAATAAACTAAGTAACTTTCACCTCTTACAGGTGACCAAACTGTCTCTCTCAAAACGTTCAACAGCACATCATGTGCTTAACATGTTCAGGACATTACTCTAGCTGAATAATTTTTAAGTACAAAGCAAAAGAAAATATTTCATGGAGGCAAGTGAGCAGGTCTACTGGAAGGTACAAAAACTGAACAAGGGTCACTGGTCTCACATGCAGCTAACCTTTCACATTCTGAGCAACAAGCCATTAATCAGAAATGTGCAGACAGACACAAGGGTCATCCAGAACAAAGATTTCACAGTGATATACGTGTGTGTGTGTGTGTGTGTGTGTGTGTGCGTGCTATTTATGCTTGCTGATTTTTTGATCTCTGGGAAGGTCCACTACAGCACAGTTCTTCAGACTTTCAAATGGCACACAGTCATAGTCCAGTGATTCGAAATTCTTGTCGCCTCAAATCGGGTATAAATAGAGAAGCTCTCATTTACATAATAATTCCACAAAACAAAAAAAATACAATGAACTACAGCAGCTCAACGTCTAATGTGAATGGCACTGTACGAAAATTTTAGTGTACAAACCTACTACTCAAATCAATAATGCCTTACTCAGAGAAATGTTCTCTAATGACTACAGAGATGAGCAAAATCCAACTGCTGTAAGAGTATAATAATGCAATAAAAAGAATGATGTTCCATCATTTCTGATGTACAGGATGTTGTTCAAGGTGTTAAGAGTGAAGTGCAAATGATAAATAACCCTAGTGATACTAACTTTCGTAACCTGATCTGTTGTTATAAGAAGGGCACTTAGAGATGATCATCTCTAATTGCCCTTCTTATAACAACAGATCAGGTTACGAAAGATAGTCTCTCCACTTTTTTAAAATGTCTACTAAATCACAATTACATATATATTACCAGAATAAGAGAGACATTCTCCTTACTTTCATGCAGTATATACTTTTTTAAACAATTACTCACCACATTACATAAATTGCTCAGTTCCCACATTACATTAAACGGCACCCCTGCTTAACATTATTCTGCATGTTTTTTCCCACAAATTCCTTCAGTTACAATTGGTTTTGATGTTGCCCTCTCTTTTATAGCAATTGTCTTTCTGGCAGCCAATCGCATAAGCATTAAATTTAGTAAGGCCTTACTATGTCTTGGCAATTCAGATCCCATGTCCCAGCTCAAAAGAATAATTTCCTTTGTTACAACCATTTTTTTCTCAAAAATTTCTAAGTACAGTAGACAGTCGATTATCCGAAACGTCAATTATCCGAATGTAGCCATCCAAAGCTTTTGGGTAGGAAAAAATAAAAGTATGAATGCATAAATGTTATACATATTCACTTGTGCATGTTTTTTGAGCTTCTAGCCCGCTTGTGTGGGAAAAAATGGTTTACTATTGAAACTTTGAAAATGCAAAGGTCAACCGGTCACATGGATGACCCAAAATCCTGAAACCAGAACAGCAAAATTATGGCCAAGTCGATACTGAATACATCGACACCCCTAGCTCAATGTATTCAACATAGCACGAGGTGACGACAGGCACCCATGCTATGCAACTTACCGTATCATGACATCCCATAGTCAAGAGTATTTTACTATTTTGCAGGGGGGAAACCCCCCCTGTGCCCCCAATCCCCTGCAAATTATATATACCAACTCTGAGATCGCACTACAGTGAAGAAATGGGTTAATTCCCTGTTCCTCACAGAACTGCGATCTCCACTCAAAATTCCGAACTCAAATACTTGAACTACACCACCCATTTGATGTGGTGTAGTCAATGTATTTGGGTTCACAAAATTGCCCATTGGAAAACTGCATTTTGACAGTGTCACTCTCGATCAAATGCAGTTCGCAATGGTGACTGTAAACCAAAAATATTCTTCATCGCCCACTGGCATCGTTGAATGGTTGAAAAGCGTATTCCCTGCCTGCAGAAAAAATAAGATTTTAGAAGTTTTTTATCTGGTTCAATTATATGTTTGATTATCCGAACTACTCTACGTCCCAGTTAGTTCAGATAATTGACTCTCTACTGTACTTGGCAGGTTTGTTTGTGTCTTTCGGCTTTTCCTGGTTAGGGGTCACCACAGCGGAACTCCGGTTCGCTAATGATTGGCAGTAGAGTTTTATGTGCTGGCTTGCCGGGCCTAATGCACAACCTACAACAAAGGAACGCCCGTTCACGCATGTCGCCACACAGAAGACGCTCTGAGAATCGAACGGGCAACGTCTAACTGTGAGGCGACAACGCTACCGCAGCACCATCACTGCAGACTTGGCAGGTAATTATAAAAAAAAAAAAAAATCTGCCTGAGCTAACAGTGAAAGATACAAAAGGGAAAATTCCTATGCAGCTACAAAATGTTATCCACACAGCTTGAAAAATGCTACGATATGTTTCAACGTTTTTTCTCTCTCTCGTTCTCAAGACAAAATACGCTACTAAGTGACAAGGGAAGAATGTTAACCAAAAAATAAAACAACAAACCAACCCTAAACAGGTAGAGAAACTTCACTTTTATGACACGAGCAGAAAATAGCAAGTCCCATAAACTCTTTTATGGGACTTGCTGTTTTCTGCTCGGGTCATTGAAGTGGAGTTTCTCTGCCTGTTTTGGGTTGGTTTGTTTTTTTATTTTTTGGTTACCAGTGTTTTGCTTCTTTAGGAGCTTGTTTTGTTTGCTAGGGAAGAATGTTACTCTAAGAACAAAGCTAGCAAAACTGACCTTGAATTCCACACATTCTTGTATTATAATTTTTATATGAAACTTGCAAGTATCTGTACAAGCGGTGTGCAACACTGTAAGCTATTTCAACAATGATCCCTCGGTTTGGGAGTGCACTATTAAGAGAACATGGCCTGATGCCTGTAGAGAATGTCTGCCTGACACCGAGTTAGATGGACAGTTCCTATATCTAGCCAAGGAGTAAAGGATCCCCTTCGTTGAAAGGTGTGTAAGTAATAAGTGATGACAAACATTAAGGCCTTGAAACAGTAATGCATTGCTAAGTAGCAGCTGGACTTAATTACAAAGTTAACTGCCTTGTACAAATTGCACGACAGTCAAGACAAAGACATCAGTAGGGATTTATGTAATTTGACATGTGCTGCAAGTTTTTTTTTTTTTTTTTTTTTTTATATATAGCATTTGAATTTATAATAGCTGATCTCATCAATACAGCCAACCAATAATGCTTCAAAAATGGCAAGGAAAGATTAACAAACAAATTCTGGAAAAACTGTCCTTGAGAAATGCCCCTCCAAAAGAGGTCCTGCTTCTGGACAGGTGGCCATATGTTAGATGTACAGATATCAGCTCTAGCAGCATTCCTAAAACATTAAGTATGAGACATCAATCTAATGCAGAAGTTCTTAACATGGAAGTCTCATTTTTAAAATTTTACCAGTGAACAAATATTTTGAAAGCCACAGTGAGTCCAGCCTCCTGGTTAAGAAACTAAACCTGAAATAAAACCATTGTGATTTGCTAGCAAACATTTTTAATTCTGTAAAAACTGTATACATTTTAATAATGGTAACATGTTTCAACAACCCAGCTGCAGAGCTAGCAATTAATTTAAATTACCTTAGAGCAACAAGAGGCAGATAATAATAGGCTCCAGAACAATCAGTTACAGATTTCTACACTAGAAAAACTCTTCTCTATATCAGTCAAAACTGTGTGAGCCTTTAGACATCAGGACACCATACACAGCATTGACCATTTGGAAAAAGCTTTGCTTGGCCAGTGGATAACCTTCTTATACAAAACAGAAAAACAACTGGTCAATATTTATATACTATTGACCATCCTGGGCAGAAAACCAAATGGCAGTAAACATCCAATATATGGCTAATGCACTCTCCCCTTTTCTAAGCTTCAAAATGAAAAAAGATGAATAGAGGACCACCTACACAAAATGCCCTTTGCCAAAAAGCATGGAACTGTCCTGAAAGAAACTTGGGCAATCTGAAAACACATGCACAGTTCATCACATGTTAAGGGTCAGTTCTGAAATGAATATGCTATTGCAGGAGGACTGTTTGGGGGTATCAAGGTGCTATAAGCTTTGGAATGCAAAAGTTGAAGTGTGAAGAGTTAAAAGGCCTGCAGCTGCCTTGGTGCTGACAACAGGCCATGTTTACTAATAGTGCAGTCCCAAACCCAGGTAGACTGGTCCCACCAGGCCTCCAACAACACTTTGAAAACTACAGCCTGAACTGCATGCCCAAGCAAGGGAAAACTGGGTGTTACCCTCCTGTACCGTGACTGTCAGGACCCTCCTGGATCCAAGGGTAGACCTGTGGAGAACAGTGCTAGGTTTTAAATGCAGCCATTAAATATTCAGGTAACTCAAGAAGTTGTGGATCAGGGCAGTCACAGATGTGATACCGATGACCAACTGTGGAAAGGCAGTGCTGCACCCTAGTTGGCACCCTCAAGGCAGACATCATGAGTGGATTTCCACTGGAACTTTACATCCACCAAAAATGACTGATGTGAACTGAAAGCCCTCAACAGTTAAGGATGAGACCATCAACATGGAGACTGTAAAGACATTTCTGAAAACAATTTACTTCCAGATGGGAAGAGTCTTTGGCCTCCCTTCATTTATTTGCCCCAGGCAAAGACTTGGGGTGTGCATGGGAATCATCTGCTGATCCGTTACGAGACATTTTCAACACTCTCCAAACATCAAGGTAGATTACGAGTTTCTATCTCTATGTCTACACGTGGCCAGGATGACCTACTCCCACTCTGGCAGTGCTTCACATTGCATTATATGTTTTTAACTGCTACAGACAATGTTACTGTAGATATGCCCCCATCATCTGACACGCACATTAGTATTTTGAAGGGTTCAGTGCTTTAGGCACATAATATCAGAGGTTTTGTTTTCCGAAAATGCAAGTTTAGGACTTAAATCTGAAAGGTGCTACAGGCAGAAAATAACTGGCAGCCGGTGCTAGACGCTTTTTCTACTGTGGTAAGTGCTAGCAGAGGCTGCACATGCCATACAGCATGAACATTTCATACAGAAAAATGAATTGCAATGGAAGAGTCGATTGAACCTCATGACAGACCTACCATGGAGGGTCCCTAGTGTCAGACCTTGGAAATTTTGGATACCTACAACTCATGTTCACTAAGAAAGCCTGGGAACTGGACAACCCAAGCAGGGAAGTGGAAATAAGTGCTGCTCTTCCTTACTGGCAGGGGGAACTTGATGTGATAGAACTGCTATCTTCAGTGTTAAATTGGGTGGGAGTAATAATGCTGCTGTTCAACAAACCTAAGACACATCTATGAAGACTGAGAGAAATTGTGTGTGTGTGCCTGTGTGTGTAAAACACTCAAGTCATTACCCCTCAATGTTCACTGACAATGCATCTGTAAAGAAACTAAAGTAACAAATCTGGGCCACCCAAATATAATTGATGATCACCTGTCCAGAAGACTCACCTACTCCAATGCTCATTGCAGACTCAATTAACTGGAGTCTAGAGCTGCAGAAAATTAAGCCAGTCAATGAGACCAATTAGATGCTCCCCTCCAGAAGTCACTCCATCCTTAGTTATATCTCAAAAAGATATCTTTAGATTAAGAGGAGGGATCACTATAAGCAAAAAAATCTCCTTAATAGATTTCTCAAATGAAAATTACAATAACAAAACAGAACAGCTCCCTGACAACCTATCAGCTCATTTGCAATTGCTTTATACAATGTGAAAACAAATCAACAAATGCATCCAAATGTGAGTAGCATTCAGAACACACAAAATTAACTTTTGCAAGTGGGGGCTACATCTCTTCCCCCATGATGCAGAGGACTGCACTCCTCTTAGACCCAATACTTATACATACCAAGCCCGTGTTTGCAAAATCCCAGGGAAAAGAGAAACCTGTGGTACACCAGCAATTCAGTCTTCCAGGGAAAGACAAGTCGTTTCACACACTGATCACACAAATGAGTGTGGATCAGCTCCCTACTGAAATCAGGACTCAATGCAGAGTCCAGAAATGACAAAAAAAAATAGGAGAAGAGTGAATATTTAACATCATTCGCCTTTAAACTTGTTTTTCTGCACAGAGCAAGCCACAAGTACCCCCCAGTGTGAGTGAGGGGGGGGGGCAAGCATCCACATCTCCAAACTTGCATACACCATCTCCATGCTCCTCGTACCTTGAATAAAAATAAATACTTTGAGAAATAGCATTCCCAGACTTGGTATATGCAAGTCTGGATTTTCTGCCATTCGGTCTCCACATTGCGAGACTTGGCTGACATTTTACATGATTACCTTGTGGATGACTAGTAGTATGAGGGCAAGCGTGGCTTCCAAATAGAATCCTTACCACAATAAATGGGATCATTTTGAACCCTTCAAAATGACTGCACATAATGCAATAAAGGTGCTCATATAACATCACTAATTCCTACTTTCAAAGACATTCCAAATCATCATCAATTTAAACACAAGCCCTAATGTTAAAGAAATCAAATTACACTGCAAACAAAATGCCCCATCTATCACTCAAAAATGTTAGCACTTACAAATTAAAATACAAAAACGTTCACAAGAATCATCAAAACCACTAGACCAAATTAAGCTTGGAGTAAGACAGTATTCAGTGTCAAAAACATCAAAGCAAAGAATCAAAAGACTACAGTATTCTACCCACAAAGAAAACAGCTCTATCAATCTGAAAAAAAAATCTGCTTTTGACATATCTTGATAATTTGCACTACATTAATGCATTAGAATCACTCAAAGTGCTTTGGGCTATATTTTAATTTCTTATATCCCAATATGGCCACCATGGGGATCACCATACTAGTTAAATCTGTTGTCTGAGCTCCTTAATATAAAACCCCAATGGAGGTGCGAGTAGATCACTGTCCCCAGCGTTAAGGTAGCAGATGGACGTTACTTCATTATTTGTGAAAATGAAAAATAAAAACCCAAGCATTACAATATTAAGCAATAGTAATAAACAGTCCAAACATTTCAGATGTTAACTCCTCTTCTATGAAGGTACTGAAGAAACAAGCTCAAACAGGCTTAGTCACTAGAACTCCGCTTTAATTTATGATAAGCACTTTCATCCAACGGGACTTCATCAGATCAACTTTTCAACAACAGCTTTACCCCATGGAAAATTAATGTACACTTAAAAAATACAAAGCATCATGAGTCATGATTTATAATGTCATGCATAGTAATGAGCCTAGCTTACAATTAAAAGCTAGCATGATGTAACAAGTCATTTTTTACAATCCAAACTATCATAAGAGCGTGTACTAATAAAACATGGTCCAAATAAACTGAAGTGCAGAGCTAGTTACACCTAGTCTGTCTCCAGACAGGAATAGGGTGTTACGAAACTATGGGCTATTTAGCACCAAGGTGACAAGATCCTTCCAAAAAGGAGTGAAAAACTAAAGCCCGAAAAAAAAAATATCAGACAGTTGAAGGTGTGTGTGTGTGTGTGTGTGTGTGTGTGTGTATCTGTGTACATATATGTGACAGCAGGCATATGAATTAAGAAAACAGCACCCACTAAAACAACCTTGGAAAAGATGCAATATTAGGAAACATCACAGACAAAAATACAATCAAAATAAAAATGATAATCATGAGTATTAAAACAAAAAAAGAAGTGTGTTCCCACCCATAGAGATTCATATCATTGTTAAAACTGAGCATCCATAAACTCAAACAAAAAAATGGATAAAGCAATTAAAATGCATGGGAAAAAATGCAAACTATGCATATGTATAGGTCAGAAAACAAGCAGAAACCATCAAAAATACAGACCAAAAAATGTCCCAAGAAATGTGAAGTAGCAAGCAAACATTTCATGTCAAAACAATTAATAATCATTTGTAGTCCAGTTTCCTAAAATGAACAATGTATTTAATTGAACAAGCAGAAATAAGGCCAGGTGGGTTTGTAGGTGTTCAGGCAAATTTGCCATTCGAGCTTCTCCTTTTCAAGAATGGCATTTCAGCTCCCCTCAAGTGTAAAACGAATGACTTGGTGATTCAATACTGTGCTTTGCAAAAGGATTCTTGTTAGTCTATTTCTAATTTCAGATGTGTGGCAGACTATCCTTTTAAATTTAGAAATATTTTTTTTCTAAGTAAAACACCCAACACTTGGAGCTCTGGGCTCTGTAAACATCTTTTCATTGCAGCAGTTCCCAGCCACCCTCACTGTTATATTCTTTACCCGTACTGGGGCAGATGAAAAAAATCTCTGCAACTCATGAACTTACAAAAGGTACAGAACAGGTCACCACATTGAAAAGTACCAAGCTTCTCCACACTGTCCTTGTTGAACGTCCCTTTTAAGTTAGACCCAATGTTCCTACCTTTTTTGATAACAAATGAAGAGCCAGGATCCAGAATCTTGCTCACCAATCTATTATTAGACAAAACGGACCAGTTGCACAAATTATCCTTTTAATCTCATAGGCATCTTCACTGAAAGATAAGGTCATTCTTCTGTTTCTCTTTCCTTTGGTAGGTGTAGAGACTTCCGAAATCGCATAAAAATATTTCTTTGTGGTTCATACAAGGAAGTATCCTCCTTTTCTTATAAGTCCTTAACAGGATCAGAAACACCTCTGATAGTCCCCACTTTCACACCACCCATTCAGAAAATCTCTTGTGGAGGTCATGCAGGCTCTTTAGAAAGTTAGCTGTTTCTATGGACACATGAGCAATCTGCATATCCTGTGAGACTTTATTACATTATGCTTAGTCATTTGTGGATGCATGCTGCTGTCACGAAACAGTAAGTTTACCTTTCCTGAAGATTTTTTTTTTGAGTCTTGGGAATCCAAAAAAAAATCTAAGTAGCTTCAGACAGGCTACTGATAGGAAATCATGAAATCCTCCGTTTATAAGGTCTTCCTTAAAGCTGCTGCAGGGTGTCATGTATATTCTTATAGGCAGAATTAACAGACTCAATGCTGACTTTACAATAAAAGTCAGTATACTAAGCATCCATTCAATCTTTTGAATACAATTGTTAGCGTCAGTAACAAATATGTCCCCCCTCCCTTGTCAGCTTTCATGAACCAACGTGATTTATCAGAGCTCAAGTCTCGGAAGGCTTTAATTTCACCTTCACTTGTATCGTAAAAACTTCTTGCAGCAAGATCTGCTGAGGACTCTCTTGATGTCTGCCTTGCATCTAGTCTCAAAAGCACTCACAGTCAGATTAATGGCAGGGCAAAAATCACTTTTTCCCCACTGTACCCTGTTCTACACATTTAAGTCAGTGATGGCGTTTACCACCTTATTTCGGTCATGGGAATGAAAGTAGTGTCTTTTTCCAGGACATTTCTTTCTACAACAGAGAGGGGTTTAGAAGACTGGTTCCAGGCCTTAGGTTGGGAATCCTGTTACTGGGTAAAAGATTATGAGCCCTTTCAGGTCTCATCCCTTGGTAGGAGCAGTCCCATGCAAGGATAGAAATATCCTTGGCAAACCATGCTCTCCATTTCCTAGGAGTGGAATTCAGATGAGCATCCATTTCCAGCTCTCTCCTGTGATGAATGTCTGACTCCAAAGGAACAGAACCCCCCTTGAAAAACCTGAGGTATCCAGCATGAAGTGAACACTAGTATTAGGCTCCCTTGTAGACCAGTCTCAGTGATGTCCCAGATAACTTTGGGCTGACTTAGAAATGAAATATGAAGGGTATGGTGGTGGTGTGTATCCAAATGTTTAGTCTTAAATTTCCATTTCTGGGGGACTGGGAAGTTGTTTTGTAGGTTGCTCTCGAAATAAATTACTATCTATGCCTTTCTCTTGATAGTCCCTGATGTGACATTCACATTCTCAGTTCAATTTCTTTGACTTTTGTTTCATGGCAAACACACTGCCTCAAATTTCATTGAATTTCCTCTCAGGTACACAAGACTCTGTTTTTTCTTCAAGAGTAATGCTTTAGTTAGCACCCAGATCTTGCATTTTTCTATTGTGTTTAAAAAGAATGCTCACTAATTTCAAACCTGCTTCCTGGAGAAGATTTTAAAATAGAGTCTCGTCCTTTTCAACATTATTCCACAAAGGAATTTTGCTAAAGTCTTAATATTGTGGGTACTTTCTTATCCTTAGGGCTTGTAAGGAAAATTTTCTCCCATTGCAAGCTTTGCAGTTTTTTTCAGACGTTTTTCCAGTTGAAACATGGTAGTTTCCAGATTGCTGGTGCTGTCATTGGTATCCACAGGATAATTCCGGTTTCTAGTGCTCCTGTTCCGCAGTTGTGATTTGTCTCAGCATGGAGCCTTCAGGAGACTTCTAAACTAACCATTTATCAGAGGCTACATTAGTCCTTCTCTTGTATTGTACTCATTGGTCATTTTATACATAAATACCTTATCAACAGATGATTTCATGACTTTCTAACAGTAGCCCATCCTAGGCTACCTAGATTTTTTGGGATTCCCAAGCCTCACAAGAATCCTCAAAGGAAACAACACTGGTCTGTTTTTCTGATCTCTCTTGTTCTGTGCAGATAAAAACATAATTGCCTGTGAACATCCAATAAATGTAATATGTATTCACCCTTGTTTGCAACTTAGGGAAGAATACTGGTAAATTAATGGATTGGTTGATATTAGATTATGACACCACCTTGGGAAGGAAAGAAACATTAGTTCATAGCATCACTCTATCCCCGTGGACGAGCAAGTATGGAGGTTGTGAAGATGAGGCTTAACTCTCTGAAATTCATTTAGCAGCGGTAACAGCTATCAAAAGAACAGTTTTCCAAGTAAGGTACTTAAGGTCACACTTAGCTGCTGGTTCAAATGGGGAATGAATGCGAGACTGCAGTACCAAACTGAGATCCCATGGGGGGATAGGGTCCTTAAACGGGTATCTCAAGAGAGTGCCTTGCAAGAAAGTTTTGCATAATTTATGAGAGGCCAATGAAGCACATTCAAATCCAATGTGAAAACGTAACACTGGTGCTAAATGAACTTTATTCATTGAGGAATTAGCTCCTTCTTTAAAAAGCAAAGCCCAAAACTCCAGCATGTTATGTATCAAACTGAAAAAGAATCAACATGATTCTGTTGTGCCAAGTAAACACATTTTTTTCCATTTACTTGTATAAAGCTTTCATGTAGAAGGTTTATGGGAAGATAAAAGTACATGTTGGACAGGGGAAGAGAGCGAAGGTTGTCTGGCTACTAATGGAATTGGAGAAACCAGGCAGTCAGCCTGAGGTTTGAAAGGTCTGGATGAACCATGCCTGTCGGATGAGACAGGAGGTCTGGGATTGGATCTAGGATCCAAAGCTGATGAAGTAAATGAGGCCAAAGAAAGGGGAATCAAACTTGTCGAGGCCAGTAAGGTGCAATGAGAATGACTTTGCTCTTAAACCTGACACCTTTCTGGAGAAATTTTGGAATCAATGGGATTGGTGGGTAGGCATAAAGAAAACCGGGGTGCCAATCATGAAGTAGAGCATCCCTCTGATTCCCCTGAGGGGGGATTACGCTAAAGAAGTTGCTGTATTTGTTGTTTAGGGGGGGAGGCAAAAAGATCTGGCCCCATAAGCAAAAACTCATTTCCTTCACTTTCTTCTACGTCACGAGTGATCTCTCAACAAAAATGTACCTACTCAATTTGTCTGCCATTGCATTGGATTTCATCAAAATGTGGATTGCTGTGAGAAAATGGTTGGATGAGATCACCCACTACTACACTCTGACCACTTCTCGACACAAAGGGTATGATTTGGTCCCGCTCTGTTTGTTAATGTACAAACTACTGACATACTAGAGGGAGAGCATCTTGGAAGACCTGCAATGCTAAGAGCACTGTTCTCATCTCTAGGACATTGATATGCAAGTTGGCCTCTTTCTTCAGGGGGCCACGTACCTTGGACTACTTTCTCCAGAAAGTGCCCCATCGAGTTGGGAAACATCCGTGGTCACTATGGAATTGGGCTGAGGGGGAATGAATGAATGGTCTTGTAGAACATGATCTGATTGAATCCACCACGTGAGATCTCTCTTGCATGTCTGAGTGATTCGTATGACATGGGTTGGTAAAGTATCAAACATTGTGTTCTTAACCATTGGAGAATTCTCTTATAAAATCTGGTTAAACGTACTAGGATTATCACTGCTGACATTGACCCTAGAGCCTGAAGGACCAAGTGGGCTGAAATCTTAGTACTGCAGATCATTTTCCTGACATGTGATCTGATAGCGTCACTGTTCCTGCAAGAAAACAAACCATCACTGACTTTTGTTGAAAAATGCTCCTATGAATTCCCAACTGAGTAGGCTGTAGTCGAGACTTGTAGTTTATGTGTGATCTCCAGATAACAAGTTTGAAGAACCTGATCTGTTGCCTTTTATCAATTGATGCCTGGTTGAGGTGGTAATGATTCAGTTGTCTAGATACGGAAACACCTGGAATCCTTGTATTCCCAAGTGAGCCACTACTAATGCCATGCATTTGGTGAACACCCTGGAGGCTGTAGTGAGACCAAAGGGCAGAGTTCTGAACTGGTAATGACTGGCTCTCAGCAGGAAACGTAGATACTTTCTGGATTGTCTGTTCATCTTCATGTGATAGTATACCTATCAAGCACATCCAGTTGCCCTTGTCCAGAAAAAGGAGAATGGAATGAACCGTGACCATCTGAAACTTGATATGTTGAGAACTGACTTCAAGTCGCTGGTCTCCTGTCCCGTTTTCTTTGGCACTAAAAAGAATCTTGAGTAAGTTATGGATTCTATCTGGTCTGGGGAAGGGGGGGCTTCTTGGATGACTCTTTCTCCAGCAGCTTTTGAATTTGAACGGCTGATTCCTCCCTCTCACTGGATGGGATGTCAGGGAATTTTTTTCTGAGTAGGTGGAGGAAGAGAAAAGGGCATCATATAACCTCTGGATATAATGCGATGTACCCCAGTATTGTTTGTTATGCTTAGCCAGACTAACATACAGGGGTAGTCGACCCATGTCTGCTTCCAGAGACGGACAATTGGGCCTCCTTTCAGGAGCACTTGTAGGGTCCGTCAGAGAAGTAATCTCTGGAACCTTGGTTTTGTGGGCCTCCTCTGCTGCTGGGGTGGCATTGACCATTAGAGATTCTCCCTCTGCTCCTAGGGGGAATTTTCGCCATGTGTGTGTCCTGGAAAGGACACTGGGGCATCTTTAACCACATTTTCCTACCACCTCACTGATTCCTAGAAAAGGATCTTTGAGGGGTAGAAAAACATTCACCCACTGCAAAGGGGATCTTCCCATCCTTCTCACACATGGATAGTGTGTCCTTCATTGTGGGGCCAAAGATATGCTATCAAAGGGAGCACTGACAAATGAAGACTTAAAGGGCTCTGCAAAATCACACAAAAGCATCCAGGCATATCTCCAGATGGAAATGTCTGAACTCACTGACCTAGAGGTACATTCAGACACATGCAAAATTAGCCTCACGAAGAATTATAAATGGACTGAAGGGCAGCCAACTGGGTTATCACAGAAGATTGGACATCTGCAGAGAAGGACCCAGATAGGGTATCTGAAAGCTCCTTGATCGAATCCCTTTGCAACCTAGTAAAACGTGCCAAATAATTTAGCAAACTTAGGCCAAAGGTCGCTGAAGCACAGACACTTCCCAAACCTGTCATTCCCGCTACACTCCCTGTTAGGAGGATAAACAGTAGAACTCTGTTTGGGAAGTTCTCTTTTGGTGGCCATCACTATAGAAATGGTATTAATGGGCACCCCATTGGCCCAAAACTCTTTCCCCAAAGGTGGTGCCAGAATCTTATCCAGTCTCCTGGGTATAGGTTCAACTGCGTCAGATTCCTTCCACACCCACGGTGAAACCAGCGCAATGAGCACATCAGCAGGTGGAGTAACCCAGGTGGTGGATGGGCCAGTACCAAAAGCCTCCAGGAATAATGACTCCTTGGATGAAAGGCTGCTGCATGTCCAACCTCCTCTCAATTTTAGGACCTCAATGTTGTCTCAAAATTAGATGTATTCAGGAGGTTTCATTCATGGGAATCCCTCACTTTCATCAAAGTTTATATACTCAGTGACTGCCTCTTGTGAAGAGTCCAAGTGGTTCCTCAAACTTTTTTCTCTAGAACCTCCTCAGTTGGATGCTCTGGGAGGTATCAGAAAAAAATCATAATTCCTTGTTGGGAAGCCTGGGGTCTCAGACTGGCTACCCCTGTGGAAAGGAATGATGAGGCTCCAGGTGCAGAGACATCAGAGTAGAAGGGTGGTCCAACAGGTCTGGTTCTGTCTGCTCTGCCAGAGTGGAGAACACCCTCTTCACAAACTCGAAAGCAGATCTCCCCAGAGGGAGAGAGAGAGAGAAAACCCTGGCACCAAGAAGACAAGCATCTGGGGCTGCTGCCCTCCACAGCTCTGAAAGCAATTTCTCTGAGGAGGAAGCTGGTGCTGAGCTATCCAACGCTGAGGCTCCAAGGCACAGAGGCGGCTCTGATAAAGTCAGAGTTGACTTCAACACATCGGATCCAACAGGGAAGCTTCGGATCAGAGAGCCCATCAGATCTGACTGGACCATTCAGGGTTAGCTTTGGATCTGAAGATAATAGCATCTTTAGATTCAAAATAGTTCTGAGACACTCTGATCCAGAGATTCCAAAGCCACAGTAGGGATAGGAGGAGAACTTGCAGTGGTGGAGTTGTCAAAAATCAGACCTCCTGACCCACATGGGTAGGAGCCGTTAGGACACCCATCTGACTGAGCACCAAGAGAATCTTCCTCACTATTCTTTCCACATCCTCTTCTGTCAGCCTTCGGGATGAGACAAAGGAAGCCACAGAGGGAAAACTTGGAGGGGTGTCTAACCAAAAAGGGGAATGGGACCTTCAAAGGTCCAGGGTCAACAGATGCAGAATTAGTAGTCCTGGGCAGAATGACAAAACTCGAATCTGACTGATCCGAAAGTTATGTTGTGAGATCAGAGGAAGTCAGATCTGAAACTATCTTCTTTTCCAGATCCAAAGGTGAGCTTGTAGACTTTGTTGGATCCAGTTTTTGTCTTTTCTTAGCCTTCTCAAAGACAGATGAAGTTGAAGGTCTCGAGGTCAACGACTTAACATCTTTACTCTCAGTTTTTGGGGGCTAAGCCCCGGATACAGCATCCTCAAAAGCAAAAGGTAAAAAAAAACTTTTAAAATAAGTATTTCCTTACTCAACTAAGGCCCTAGGATTAAATCCGTGGCAAATAGAGCAATGGGCCAAGGCAATATTCACACACATGGTATGTGTCAGACACAGGCAATTTGTGTCTATGTTTTACATATTTTTTTTCAAACAAACTGTACTTTTACCTGCCATAATAACAGTAGAGGTGAAGATTTTTAAAGAAACACAATTTTTTTTGTTTGGAAATCAGAAAGTAAAGCAAAAATACCAACAATGATAACAGAAATCCACCAAGGTGTAGGAAAAGTCAATAGCTAAACAGTTAAAATGTTAGAAAAATTACTAACAGTATTTTACAGAAGTACAAAAAAGTGTATGACTGAGAATAAACTAAAAACACTAAAGAAAGACAACAATACTTAGTGGCAACAGACTAAGAAAGAAGAAAGAGAAAGTACAGTTGTATACCTACCATAAATGTAGATGTTTGAGTGTACTCACTGTTGCAGTCATTACACTTGGGTTATCCTGCTGGCAGGTGACCCGCAGTCGTCCCAAGTTCCGAAGTCTTGGTCCGGCATCGGTTGCTGGTGCCTCTTCCCCAACGTCAGTGCGCCAGGGGTATAAAAGTTGCAACCAATGCCATTTTCTTCAGTTTTTCTTGCCTCAGATGTCAGGTGCCCCCAGATAGGAAGGCTGAAAAGATAAAGATATGCCAAACAAGCATGCATATATTACTATAAACATTTCCTTCATCTACAAGCAAATACACCACATAGGTTGTACAGAGTTGAGAAGTACAGAATAGTCCCAGCAAAGAGGGGGATGGAGGGTGGATAACCTGGACTGCAACAGTGAATACACTCGAACATCTACATTTATGGTAGGTACACAACTGTACTATGTTCATCGTGTTTCACTGTTGCAGTCATTACACTTGGGTAGAATCCCAAAGCTGAGGTTGGGTGGCTGGGTCTAGATTGGATTTGGCGAGGCTAACAAGCCCTGCAGAACTGCAGTGGCAAAGCCTGCTCTGGATATGGAGTAGAGAGGTAGGTGGTGGTGCTTGGTAAAAGTGTGCACTGAGCTCCAGGTTGCAGCTTCTAATATGTCTTTGGTTGGTACTCCTCTGAAGTAAGCTGCTGAAGTGGCTGTTGCTCCAGTAGAATGAGGCCTAATGTCCTTAGGCATAGATTTGCCATGGTGTGCATAGCAGAAGCGGATGCAGTGTCCTATCCATTTTGAGATCATCTGCTTTGTAATAGGTTTTCCTTGTGATCCTGCAGCATATGCTACAAACAGTTGCTCAGTTTTTCTGAAAGCTTTTGTTTTGTCCAAGTAAAATCATAGCTGCTTGTGTATATCCAAAGCATGCAGAAGTCTTTCCCCTTTATTCTGGGGATTTGGGTAGAAAGTAGGCAAATGAATGGTTTGGTTTAAGGTCACATTGGAGACCACTTTTGGCATGAATGTTGGGTTTGTCCTAAGAGAAACCCTGTCCTGATGAAAAATGAGGAAAGGTTCCACAGCCATCAATGCCTGTAACTCTGAGACTCTTCTTGCTGAAGTTATTGCTAGGAGCAGAGCGAGCAGTTTTCCATGACAAGAATTTTAGATCAGCTGTGCTGGCCGGTTCAAATGGAGGCAGTGTTAGTTTTTCTAAAACAAAATTGTGGTCCCAAGTAGGTACTGGTACTCTCCTAGGGGGTCTTAAATTCTTTGCCCCTCTGAGGTACTGTTGTAGTACAGGATGTGAAAAGATAGGAAGATCCGTATTGTAATGAGCTGAAATGGCAGAGGCATGGATTTTAATAGATGAAAAAGAAAGGCCTTTGTCCAACATCTCAGTCAGGTATTGCAAAATCTGAGGTATATTAGGGGCCAGTGGGTCGAGCCCTAGTGCCTGGTTCCAAGCACAGAATCTCTTCCATTTTTCTGCATAAGATTTCCTAGTGCTGGGTCTCCTGGCTTCCAAAATTGCATCCATAACAACTTTAGAGAGAGGTGCAGTCTGAGTGGCTACATTATCTGCCATGCTGCCAGGTTTAAGGTTCTGAGATGACTGTGCAGGATCTGATTGTTTTGCTGTGTCAGAAGATGAGGGATTTGAGGTAGAGGCCAAGGTGGGCCTTGGGACAAAGTCTTTAGGATTGGGTACCAGAGCTGGCGTGGCCAGTCTGGTGCAATAAGGATATTTTTGGCCTCTCTTGTCTGACTTTTAGAAGCACCTTGGTGAGAAGAGGCATCGGAGGGAAGGCATAGACTGTCAGGTTTTTCCAGCTGAATGATAGAGCATCCACTTTCAATGCTTGAGAGTGATAAGTCCTTGTGCAAAATTTCTGTATTTGGTAATTGTGAGGGGAGGAAAAAATATCTATGTCTGGGCGTCCCCATTTCCTTGTTATCATGTTGAACAATTGTGGATTTAGCTTCCATTTGTGAGGATCCATGAGATTTCTGTTTAGTTCGTCTGCTAGTGTATTTTTTGTTCCTGACAGGAATTGTGCTTGCAGATGTACCTGATAGGTCAGTGCTGTGTTCCAAAAATGTCATGGCTTGTCTGCATAGGGGGTAGGAATGTGTGCCCCCTTGCTTGTTTATGTACCACATAACTGTGGTATTGTCCTTTATTAATAGTTGCCCTGGATGTATTAGGTCCATGAAGGCTGTCAGGGCATTCTGTACAGCTAGCATCTCTTTTTGATTGATGTGAAGATGCAGTTGTTCCTTGGGCCACGTGCCCTGAATACATTTTCCTGCCATATGTGCTCCCCAGGCATAATCCGATGCAACCATTGTTATTGTCTGCCTGGCTGTACGTAAGGTGAAAGGCTGTCCCTTGTTGTGGTGACAGGCCTGGGACCACCACTGAAACTCCTGTTGTAGGCAGGGAATCAAGGTTATGATTGTCTCTAGGCTGTGACAATGCTGAGTCCAAACACTTTAGATACCATTGTAGCTTCCTCATATGCAGTTTTGCATATGGAATTAGTAGAATGCAAGATGCCATGAAACCCAGGGCCTGCAGAATTTTTCTTGCAGGGAGCTGGGTCTTTGTTGCCATCATTTGAAAGTAATGAGTCAGTTGCCTTTGTCTGGCGTGAGATAAGCCATCTGGGCAGTTGTATTTAAGCTTGCACCCAGTAATATTATCTCTTGAGAGGGTACTAGTTTTGATTTCTTTTCATTTACTGTGTATCCTAGGCAAATTAGCAATCTTTTTACAAACACCAGGTGCTTTAGAAGAATGTCCTTGCTCTCTGCTTGAATAAGGCAGTCATCCAAGTAGAGATATATTTGAATTCCTTTTTGTCTGCAAAATGCAATTACTGGTGCCAGGCATTTTGTGAAGACCCTGGGCGCAGTAGATAAGCCAAAGGGCAGTGCAGAGAATTGGTAATGCATTGAGCCTGCTATAAATCTGAGCTATCTTCTGCACGATTGTCTGATTGGGACGTGCAGGTATGCCTCCTTGAGATGCAAAGTAACTAGCCAAGCCTCCTTGCTCAGCATGGGCAGAAGTTGTTGTAGTGTTAACATTTTGAATTTTGGAACATCCAGGAAAGTATTCAAGATTGACAGGTCCAGTATTGGTAGCCAGGCCTTGTCTTTTCTGGGTACGAAGAAAAGTCGTGAGTAAAATCCTTGGCCCTGTTCTTCTTGTGGAACTTTTTGAATAGCTCCCATATCCATAAGAGCAGCAATCTGTTTTTGTGCCTCTGCCTATTGGTTTTGTGGCAGGTTTGGCATACCTTTTGGTTTTGGAATCGTGTGGAAGAGGAACCTTTAACCCTGTGAAACTATATTCAGCACCCATTGGTCTTGGGTGATCATGTGCCAATTTTTTGAGAAAAGTGCTAGCTTTCCCCCTAGGGGTGCTGTCAACTGGTAAGAGCTTGGCATTTGCAGAGGGAAGTCATTGTGACAGTTTCCTATAAGGTTGTAATTTGTCTTCTCCTCCTTTGGGGGCTGAAGCACCCCATTGTTTAGGTCTGTAGGAGCCTTGGGGCCGAGATCTGCCTCTTGGGAGTCTGTATCTGCCTCTCTGTGGCCTGTCTCTGACACTGGAAAGTACCAATTTTTTTGAAGGCCAGTTTCTGCTAAATCTAAGTGGTTGAACCTGTAAGAAATCTTTCACAGTTTGCATTGACTTTGCTTTATCCTCCATTTTCTTTAACACCTCTTCTGCCTTACACCAAACAAAGTATCATGCTGTAGTGGAGCATCCAGTAATTTTACTTTTACATGGTCAGGTAAACTTTGTTCTTTCAACCAAGAATATCTTCGAATAACTGAGCCTGTAACTGCAGCTCTACAAGAAGCCTCTAATGAATCAAAACCACACTGCAGAGTATGCTTTCCCACTTGTTCAACTGCATGCAATAACTCCTGCATTTCTTTACTGTCAGGACTTTCTATATTTGTAACCATTTTCTGCTTTAACAATGACATGAGATACTGTTGATATTTAAGCATGTGAAACTGACAGTTTAAAGCTCTTACAGCTAAAGTATCAGAAGTGTAAACTTTTTTACCCCATCTGTCCAGAGCTCTAGAATCCCTATCTGAGGGGAAAGGATTTTTGGCAGTGGAAACTTTAACCCCTTTAGGACGTTGAGAAATAGTTTCTGGGTCTGCAGTGGGGTTTTTGTAAAGAAATTTATGAGAGTCAGGGACCCTGAAGTACCTGTCTGGCTTTACTGGTGCAGGGGATGAAGAATCTGGAGATAGACTGGATTCAGAGAAAACATCATCTACAATATCAAGCACAGGGGGGATAGCCAGGGGCCTGTGCTGAGGCAATAAAAGGAAATCTCTGAGCCTTTTCTTGGATTCTGAGTAATCCTGGCTCTCCCAATGGAAATGCTCCCTCATGGTGTGCAGGGTTTCCCCAAAAGAGTAACCCTCAGGCAGTGAGGCTGAAGGAATGGAGTCTTCAGCATCAGAGTCCTCATAGGGAGGGAGAGAATAGACCTAGTCAGAAGAATCAGAGGAAATGAAAACCTGATAAGAGGAATCATAATCAGTGTCTTGCCTAGGCCTTTTGTCAGGAGGGGGATGGGAGCCCCTGATTAAAGTAATAAGGTCTTCGGCCATTTTAAGCATCTGTTTCTTGGGCATGGATGACTGTTCTGGAGAATGCTGCATTTGTTTCCTTGTCTTTAATGGTGTTTTTGACTTTGCCTTTGCTGCTGTAGTAGCTTTAATTGTAAGCTGTGAAGGTCTGAAAACACCCTCAGAAGCCGGTGCCTGCTCAGCGGCTCCGGACCCATCTGAGGGAATAATTTCCGTAGGCCCAATACCTTGAGTTTCCACAGGCCTCGGTGTCTCCACATGGCTGTTGGTTACGGCCTGTGGCTGAGGTAGCGGGTGTCAGGAGCGGCGAAAGCGCCTCACTGAGAACCGGCGACTGGCCTAGAAGAGGCTTCGTCTGTTTTGGACCTTGGATGCCTGTCTTTTTCTTTGTCTTTGCGTTTTTTATATATTCCGGTCGTCGGTTGTTCTGACGGCATTATGTAATTAAATCTTCGTCCAAAATAATGTAAAGCAAAATTAAACCGACGTTTAATAGTGCGTTTATTGAATCTAGCACAAAACCAACAACTAGTAACATTGTGGTCGGGGACTAAGCAAGGAATGCAGTAAGAGTGAAAGTCCTTATGAGGTATTTGCTTCCCACAAGAAATGAAATTATTAACTTTTACTGACATCGGTATGGAGCAAGAAAAAATTTCCCCAATGAGGTACTTAGCTTTATTGAAGACTTTGGTTCTGAAATTCAATTTTGAAAATCTCAGGAGTCGGCCGACCGGCACTTGCGAACTGCTTTTGCTTAGGGCACCGCACGGCAAGAAAGACTGAAGAAAATGACGTCGGTTGCAACTTTTATACCCCTGGCGCACTGACGTCAGGGAAGAGGCGACAGCAACCGATGCCAGACTAACACTTTGGAACTCGGGCCGAATGTGGGTTGCCTGCCAGCAGGATAACCCAAGTGTAATGACTGCAACAGTGAAACACGATGAACATCTGTAAAAATTATAAATTTGAAAACACTAATTTAGCGAAGGTCGAGAGCAATGATCAACCATGTCTTTCGTGGAAAGCAGCAAACGAGATCTGAAGGGACTTAGGGCGGGTGCATTATGGGTAAGGGACAAGCTCGACAACTTCTTGATTACCACAAGCTTTAGTAACGGCCAAGTCCGATTAAAGGACTGGATCTGAACTGAGGATAGAATGAACATTGACATCAGATCTCAGAGTTCTGTACCTTCATCAAATTTTACCAGAGATTTGTTGACATTTTCATTGTATGTGAAGGGTCAGTGTACACACTGTGCAATCAAAGGACTTTTTGAAGTTTTCCACCCATTGTGATTACCATAAGTTTAGTTTTCTGGACCTTATGCTTTATAAGCGCACTAAGTCACAAGAGCTTTACAATGATTTACTTCATGCACACACACCTGGTAAACTTAACTACTTCATGGCAGCAGCATTCCCCCTGCAAAACACCAAGCATAATGTACTAAAGTCAAAGGGTATGCAGGTTGCTTGTGTCTATAGAATCAGCTATTTTTTTTTAAAGAACCTGCATGACCTTCACAGATATTTTCTTAAAAGGGGGTATGAAAGTGGGACCATCAGACATGGTTTTGATCCTATTAAGGACCTTAAAGAAAGGGAGGACACTTCCTTATATGAATCACAAATAAGTTTTTATGTGATTTCAGAAGTCCCTACAATTACCAAAGGAAAGAGAAACTGAAAAGAAGTATGGCCTTAACTTTCAGTAAAGATGCCCAAAGATAATTTGTGACAAATAGTCCATTTCGTCTAGCAATAGACTGGTGAGCAAGATTCTTCATCCTGGCCCTTTTTCATTTTCAAAAAAGGAAGAAACATTAGGTCTTATTTAGAAGGAATGTTCAACACAGACAGTATGGAGAGAGGCTTAGTACCTTAAAGTGTAGGGACCCTTTTTGTACCTTTTGTGAGTTCATGATCTAGAAATTTTTTCACCTGCCCCAGTACGTGTACGGAATACAAGAGTAAGGTGAATGGAAAATTTAACAAATGAAAACTGTTAGAGCCCAGCGCTCCAAAATTTTTTACACTATTTTTGAGTTTAAAAGGAGGATAGCCCAACACATGTTTGAAATTAGAAAAAGACTAAGCAAGAATTCTCTTGCAAAGCACAGCACTGAATCAGGTCATTTTTTTATTGTACTTTTCACATTTGGACATGATAAGGATGGGCCCACTCAATGGAACTAATTCCATTCTTGAAAAGGACGACCTGGACTGGCAAACTCACCTTAACCCCTAAAACCCACCTGGACAGACTTTGGTTTGTTCAACTACATGCATTTTTCAGCTTAGGAAACTGGACCACAAATGATTTTATTAATGTTTTTGACATGAAATGATTCTTTTCACTTTTCCTGGACATTTTTTATGCCTGTATTTTTGATGGTTTCTTGTTTTTCTGTTCGTCTACAATATGTACATATGCATAGTCATTTGCATTTTTCCACACACTTAACTGATTTTCCCTACAGGGCAATTAATTTTATGGATCCTCAATTTTAACAGTGATCTGATGAAGTCCCTATGGGTGAAAGCACTTTTCTGTTTTTAATACATTTATGATTACAGTTTTTATTCTGATTGCATTTTTGTCTGTGATGTTTCTTTATATCGCATCTTTTCCAAGGTTACTATACTGGGTGCCGTTTTCTTGGTTTATGTGCCTGCTGTCGCACGTGCACACACACACTTTTTTATTTTGTTTCTTTTTAGTTTATCACTCTTTCTGGAAGGATCTTGTCACCTTAGTACTAAATAATCTTTAGTGAAGGGAGTTTTGTGGCACCTTGAAGTTCTGCACTTCAGTTTTTTTTTTTTTTTTTTTTGGACTTTTTCTATTTTAGTTGGGATTGTAAAAAATTACTTGTGTTACATCAGGCTAACTTTTAGCTGTAGGCTAGGTTAGTTACTATGTATGAGGCTGTCAATCATGACTTATACATAAAAAGCACAAAGCATCATATGTTAGTTTTCCATGGGTTGAAGCTTTTATTGAAAATTTGATAAGACAAAGTCCAGTTGGTGTCTGCAAACGCTTAACATAAATTAAAGCAAGAGTTATTCTGGTGACTAAGCCTATTTGAGTTTGTTTCTTCATTACCTTCACAGAGTACAAATTAACATCTAAAGATTTCGACTGATTATTGCTGCTTAATATTGTAACGTTTAAAGTGTTTTTTATTTTTCATTTTTCACAAACAAGGAAGTGAAGTCAGTCCTCTACCTTGATACTGGGGACAGCTATCTCCTCGCATCTCTGTTGTGGTTTTTGTTTGATCCACATAATATAACATAACAAAGCCTAAATACAACAGATGATTTTTTTTCTCTATATCAGATGGTGACAATGCTTTGGATCAAACAATAGAGACAATGCTGGTGTGGGTTTTCATTAATCATCTGACTGACGCACATTAGTACTTAGCGCAGTGCTTTAGGCACAAAATATCAAAGGTTTTTCCAAACTGCAAGTTAGGACTGAAATGTAAATGTGTTAGGGACAGACTTCGCTAAGAATGATGGTTAAAAAACTTCTGCTTGCTGCTAAATCCGAATAAAATACATACAGCACATTCTAGCGTTGCTCCCCAGAATTTACATAAGCTTCTGAATTCATGATATTACCTAATACACTAACGAAGTCAAATATAGTATTAGACATCTAAATAGACTATAAACTAAAATCTAACCAACATAATGTTAACATTAAAAGTGGGACTGCTGTACAAGTCTAACACCTCTCTGCCAATCACTACTTTTTCCCAATGTACTGCATTCCACATCAATTGTATCAGTTTTCAAACAGTACACCTTCTAAAACTCAACATATTCTATAACACTGCCACATTTGCTTTAAACTCTGCAAACAAAACATCACTGAACAGCACTAAGAAACTTACTTGGTTAGAATTACATCACCACACTTAAAATGGAGGATCACGTTCTCTCAAACAGATGGATGCCCAGTATTCACCAAACTAATACAAAAATACAACCCTAATAAGAGTCCACATATATTCCATTCAAATATTTGGTAAAAGTCATTAAATATAATAATCAAAAAAACTTTTTTATATTCATAAGGAAAAATTATTTAACTCCACTCTCGCCAGCATAACCAGTAAACAAAATTTTAAAGAAAACTCAACAAGCAATTAGAACTGCCCTTCTCAAAACCTGAGTAAAGTGATGATTTTAATCATCTTTGGACATATAACCCCTGTACCTCTTCACCTTCTTCCACTTTAATCTCTACACTACATAGTAAGACTCATAATAACAAACTATTACCCTGCTCCTGTTTCTTAACTTTTGACTGCTTAACTGTGCTGTATATGACTACAGTACTGATTATGGCAGGTGTACAAACTATCTAGCAACTTGCTAAAGTAAAGATTCACAATAAGAAGATCCAAGGGCTGAAAACAAGAGCTATTCAGGAAGACAAACAGGTAACCACTTTTACACACTGGCCTAAAGATTTCTGAGAGATAACTCCTCTGTTTTGTCTTCAAAATAATGTGAAGACTTGTACTTCAATGAAAACTCGGCTGGAGGAACAAACATAAGAACATGTGGACTTAAACCACCTAAAAACCTCAGATAATTATTTCACACACTGTTAACTATCCCTAAAAAAAGCTCCGTGGAACAGTAAAATGAAACCCTGGGAAATCCCTCTTTCCATCTACTCACATGTAGACCTGTTCTCTCTAAAATTTAGTGCATATATTAACAAACCATAACAGTTGTTTCCAGTATTCCTTCTTCCTTAAGCTTCTGTCAAACTGACAGAGGACACAGGGTGCTTCACATCCCTAACAAACGAATGTCACTGTTTAAAATGTTGCTTGCATATATGCTGCATGCAATGTCTGTTTTTATCAGAATGCTTCACCTTGATTTGCATACTGCATAGCTTTGATGTAGTAATAGTCATGGAATGTACACGTTTATTGAGCTAATACCAGTTTGTATCAAAATGCTTCACGCCAAGTTACACACTCCATAGCTTTGACATAGCAATGGTTATGCACTGTACCAGCTGTAGTGATCCCAACAGATTGTGCATGTTGTTATGGTCAAACAAATAACAGTATCATTACAAAGTCACAGTTAAGAAGCGAATGACTGTATAAAGCACTGGTTGTCCTGAATTTTGAGTT